>NW_006263630.1:244196-251685 GCF_000469605.1 Apis dorsata | reverse complement strand
AATTTCGAATATGCTTGTGAAGGAAGTTGGGAGAATGGAAAATTCGGAAAATTTGAAATTGTGGAAAACTTAGATCGAGCGAAGAGTTGAAATTTCGAATATGTTGATGGTAAATTAGAAATAATGAATTAGAAATCGTTTTAGAAATTTTTAAACGAAAGAAATTTCTAAATGGTAGAAGAAGAAAAATGGAAAAGAATTAATAAACGAAATAGCATAAATCGACTTTGATGTAGATGGAACTTTGCATGCTGATGGAATACGAGCTCCGTTGAAGATGGAAGATAATGCTATAGAATCTATTATAATTGGAAACTACCATAAACTATTGGAATTCCATCTAAATGAAGTTCGTAGAAGAAAAGGTAGGATGGTAGAAAGAGAGAAGAAAAAAGCGCATAACTGATTACGTGCTCGGCATACATTACGCGTTACGATTTCACGCAAGAACAAATACGAAGAAGAAGGATAATAAGAAAAATGAAAATTATTCTATAACGTACGACATAAACAACGTAAAATTTAACCTGTATAATTAACGTTTTTACTATCTTAATTTGCATAGAAATCAAAAATTAAATTTTTCGTATAAATATCACTGTGTAAAAGTCTTATTTAGTCTTAGTCTTTATTATTATTTTTCTTAAAAGGAGAATATCTTACAAATCTTACTTGATCTTTATCGTCGTTCCTTAGAAAAATGTTAAAATAAGATATAAGAAGAAACATTACTTGGTAAAACCAGTCTTTCGAAATTCAAATTCACCTATTCTAATTCTTTCTTATCTTCGTACCTGTCGTAAAAATGATTAAACACACTTGAGCCATTTTAAAAAACAAACAGTCCACGAATATTATCCAGAATAAACGATCCTACCCGCGTTTGTTTAACCCAAAATTACTCGATCGAACCTCGACGAAGCCGACAAAGCGAGCACCGATTACGGTTACAATTTATCGGTTTGTCGTTCGAGGTATCGCGATTCGATCTTTCCCCCTTCTCTCTTTCTCTCTCTCTCTCTCTCTCTCAACTTGGTTTTCCACGCTCAAATACCACTTTGAAAATTCCTCTTAAATTATGACGCATCGGCGGAATTCACGGTACAAGGGGCCGAATGCAGCCTAGCTAGGCCCCGGCTCGCAATAAATTTTCCTTCGAACGAGTACGCTCCATATGCAGCCTTCTTCTCTTCTTCTATGCGTAATAAATACTTTTCATCGGATTCTCTGCTCTCTGTAGCTTTCGATTTAAACGCTATAATTTGCATACGAACCCTTCCAAGTATTCGAGGATTTGGATTTGGCTAGATTAGTCTTTGATTTCCTCAAAGGAGGACATATGGATTATTTGACGAGTTAATATCGTATCGGATATATACGTAAGAAAAATTGGAATTTTTCTTTCTCTTCTTTTTTTTTATCAAGGTAATTGACAATTCGGAGAGGCAATCTTTATTTTTATTGAAGAAAGTCATTTTGCGCATTAGGACGAGTTGTAATGTCTCTCTGTGAAGGGAGATGGAGAAGATTGGTGGGAGGAAAAAGTTGGCACGAGTTCTCATCGGGACGAAACTAGGGAAAATTCGTAATGCAGGAAGAAACAAAATTACCTTTTCCCGTGTTGCGTGTTGTTGAATTATTAATATTTATTCTTGAGAGAAGAAAGTTGTAAAAAATAAAGTATTTTTAACCAACCAATTAAATTTCGTTGAAATCTAAAAAATAAATAATTCGTTACTTATCAATTCTTCTGTTAATATTTCTGTTAATATAATTGAAATTTAATAATAAAGTTTCAAGTCGTAATACGCGCAATTTTACTTTAATTAATTTTTTATTTTTCCATTTAAAACCACCAAATCATTTCATCATATATAAAAACATTTTGTTGGATATAAAATGGTGAAAAGCAATTTTTCTTCCACCGGAAAATTGTGTAACAACATCGTTTTCAACGAGATTTTACTTTCTCGTGTAAATGCGATCCATACACCATAGCAACGAGTGTACACAACAGCGGACCCATTTGTTTACACAATTTCCCAATCCCGGCAGCGCGAGTTAGCTCAGTTAATGAACTTTCGTTTTTCTGGCGTGTGGAAGTCGCCACACTTTCAATCTGCCCTTTTTCCCAACAACGAAATACAAAAGATCCATTTTCATTCTCGACGAAACAGGCATCACGCTATTCCTCAAAAAAAAAAAAAAAAGAAAAAGAAGAAGGAAAATAAGTATTTCGAAAATTTCGAGTTTTCAATTTTTTGCAAATCTAAAAATCCATTATTCTTTTATCGAAATGTATCGAAACTTTTTTTCAAATCCATATTAACGCGATAAACGTTGTCACGATTAAAAAATAATAATAATAAAAGAAAGAAAAAAAGATGGCGAAAGAAATATTCGCAACTTTCGATTTTACATTCAATGCACTCCGATCGCATCAAGGATAGGCTCGCCGCGTACGCCGCAAAGTTGGTACTCGGCAACATCTTTCGCTTAGTAAAAAAAAAAAAAAAAAAAAAAATTGTTACAGCGAACAGGTTTGTCATCGACTATAAACTGCGAAGCAAAACGCAGAAAGGCACGGTTGTTACCATCGTGTCTTCTCTGTTTACGACTGTAAAACGCATATAGAGGAAGTCTGTATAGAAAGACGAAGGAAGTAGCGAAATACGTTATGATGCCC
This sequence comes from Apis dorsata, assembly GCF_000469605.1. Lineage (NCBI taxonomy): Eukaryota > Metazoa > Arthropoda > Insecta > Hymenoptera > Apidae > Apis > Apis dorsata. Next base: position 248,999 of record NW_006263630.1, on the reverse strand, counting down.
TTAACTACGTCGATGGAACATTTATGAGGTTTCGCAACGGATATTTTTCTCTTTCGTTAATTATCATGGAAATATGGTTGTAATCTTGGCTGGTAGAAATAAGTGTTCGTGGAAACATTCTAGATAAACATGTGTGCTCGACAGATTTCCTCGTTTTCTTTTTCTTCGTTTCGTATAATAATAATCATAGCCGTAGGTAATATTGTTTAAAAATCTAATCGTGGAGAATAAAATCTTTTTTTTTTTAATAAATAATTAATACTTTTAATTCACAAAAAAAATTAAGTGTACAGATAATATAATACAGATAATACAGAAATAGCAATATTGAATCTATCGTATCTTTCTAATTCACGAAAGAATTATCTAATCATTTATTTTTTTTTTTTTTTAATTATAGGATAAGCTATTGCTTACCTATAATTAGCCAATAACCGTTTTATCGAGCTTAGCAAATTTATTATCGGTTAAAATTATAGATTCCATGTTTTTTGAAAAAAAAAGTTTCAACAGCAGAATGACAAAAATTTATATATTTTTGACAATTTTGATTTGAATGTGATAAAAATAATTATGGACGGTAATTATATTATATTGGTACATCGCATTTACAATTTTTTTTTTAAGATATAGGAATTTTATCAGGATTTAGAATTAATTTTGCTGCAAGAAGAGATATATCATCGTTTCTCATATCATCGACCATTAAATGATTAAGGCAGAAGCGTTTCTTCTTCCGCCGAATCGTTAATGCGAGACAAGAAGGCCATTCACGGTATCTTCATTCACATAAACGTGACTAGTAAGAGTCTATAACTTACCTCTGTTAAATACTGCAATTAACGATTTGGGTTAAATGCATGTTCGTAAGATCTAAACGAGAATTTCGCGTAAAGCCAATAAGGAGAAAATATCTGTAATAAGTGGATTTATCGTTTTTTGAACGATCCTCAACTCTGCGTAATTTCTTAAGTTTTTTAATTTTTATTAACTGCATAAATTTTAGTTTAATGCAGAATTTATATCTTATATTTAATTAATTCGAGAGTATCAATTTCTTGCCAAGTATAAGTTTAACGTATTAAAATGATTACAAAATATAAATCCTTTATCTTTTTCTTTACCCTTCTTTTCTCTAACGGGATGAAAGGATTGTAAAAAAAAAATTAATTTGTTTTAAGTAACCAATTGTATTTATTGATACATATTGTAGATACGTTAATTATTCTCAATCGAGGTTACAAAATAATTAAAATTAATCCTTTTTAACTCATGGATCGACGAACGATTCGATCATTTTATTATTTTTCGAAATTTATTTTTTCATTGATTTCAATGATATGATATTCCATTTTTAACATTAACATTTTATTAACGATCCACCGTTATACAATTTTGATGGATAAATAAATTTTCGAAGTGTGCACGGTATAAATCACAAATTCTATATAACAATAATAAAATTGGTCTCATAACACGTCGAAAGGTGCGCACAGATCTAGATTAATCTCTGAAATACAATCATCGTATCAACTAACTCTCGTCGAGCGGTCTATCTCGATGATAAATGATATAAATATAATATACATCTATTAACTTCAATTACAACTCACCTCGATTCAAATCGATTTCTAAATCAGCTTGCAAACCGTAATTGATATCGACCGTGTTGCGATGCATAGGTGTCGATGAAAGCGATGGGTTTAAATCGACCACGTCGCACGGGATTGGAGCCGAGTCCATTGACTTTCCAACACCGAGCGTGCCGCCGACTTAAACCCATCGCTCGTATCGTATTTCCACGATACCGATTCAACCGATCCATCCGATCTACGTTAATTTTATCTCGTCGCAAATGTCGATTAACGAAGCAAACAATCGCAAACGCAGGAGACGTGGATGGAACGTGGAATTCGCAGCCGGAACGAAACAGAAATGCGTGCAAGTACGTGGAATTACGTTTACGACGACAACCGATTTGTAACGATCGCTGATCTTTTCTTTTCGTTCCACGATAGTTCTTACATATCCCTGATCGGCCGAGCAATTTATAAGTCGTAAAGATTTTTCGAATGAGAGAGCGGCTACCGGTAGCTTATCGATTTCAAGAACCGATTTGTTCGAATAACCAAGGCCTCGAGCTGTGTGAATTCCTGCGCCGGCCACTCTGTTTCAGGGTTCAAAGAAGTGGGCGAACCAGTCCTCTCTCTGAAACGACGACGACGACGACGACGACGAGGAGGAGACTTCGATACACAGCGGAGCGAGCGAGTAAGCGTTGTGTACCTCCGGAGGACGATCCATTCAACGAAATTGCTCGGATGCACTTTAGAGAAATCCGATTCTAATTTACGTATCGAGTCGCGTTACATCCTTTTGGCGAAATCCTTTCGGATGCTGACGCGATTCGCGTCATTTTTTCAAAACGAGAATTCACCGTTTATTCCTTCCTTTCAAGTAGTTAAACAAGGAGAGAAATATTTGCGAATTAATTTTAAAATCTTGTTTCGGAGGAAGAGAAATAGAAATTTATATATATTATAATTAAATAATAAAATAAACGAGTGGAGATAAATTCTAAAATCTTTGTTGCTCGTACGAGATTCATCGAGTGTACAAGCAATACGACAAATGATTTTATTGATTTTCGTTATTTCATAATACGTATGGATTGGATAGTTACAGAAGCCGCGTGTCTATATTTCACGCGACCACATTACACTTACGACAGCCCCTTATCTCACGAGATGACACGAATCTGCACGCGTTCAAATCACTGTAATCTCGCGTGAAAGTCGCGTGTGAAACGGTCGGATCTGCAACGAACAATTTATAGATTCGAGATCCGTGCCACGAATAGAATCTCTTTCAGATCGAAATAGAGGCGTTATAGGAGAATTGGAAACGCGAGACCGTTGTTTTCCCTTTGGTTTAACCGACACTTTCGGCAATTTACGCCAATCTTACGAGCTCTTGGTTACACAGGACCATTTTAGAAACCGACGGGAGGGGTTAGCTTGGTTCTGTGAAAATAGAAGAAACTAGTTCAATAATAGTGGGGTGCGGAATGATTTAATTGGGCCAGCTTTTAATGCTTGAAAGGATAAAATAGCTTTTAAATATAGCACGAGTATTATTCATGGGAGGATAATATCGATTTTATATTTTCGAAATTATATTTGTATATTTTTTTCTTTTGCTCGTCTTATTGTTCGCATTTTCCGAGATAATGTTATATGCTTCATGTTTGCGATATTGAAAAGAATTTATTCGTTATTTTGTAATCAACAATTTTTACAATATAATTATTATTATTATTTTATGAAAAGAAGAAAATTCAAACGCTTTTAAAAAATTATTCTCGTATATTCGAAGTGTATTCGATTCTAAGTCGAACATAACCTAAAAATTAAAATTTTTTTTTTTTAAATTTAAATTCTTCGATAATCTTGGATTCATCGTCGAACGTTATGAAAAATTTATAAAGCAATAAAAATCGATCACTTGCGATTTGTTTCGCATACAAATCGGCAAGCAGATCGAATTGCCGATTTTGAAGGGGGCCAGGTACCGGGTTTCGAAATATTTCGCCCTAGGGAGGCGAAGAATAAGTAACGCGCCTTTTTTTATGCAAATTGCACGGGCATCTGTCGGCGCAGTAAGAAAAATTATTTCGTACGTTTCATTCTCTGCAGGACCATCCCTTGACACCGAAAATACACTTTTGGCGCTTGGCCAAGATAAAGCCATGCACCGCAGTGTCGCCATTGCATCTTACCCCTTCTCCTCTTTTTCCTCTTTTTTTCACCTTTCCAAGAACTTTCTAATTTTCTTTATATATCCCTCCAAGGAAATTCTTCGAACGCGATTCGTCGCTTCGTTTCGTTTCGTTCTTTCTTTTCTTATTTTGTCGCGACAATTGTGCGGTTGGAAATTTAGCATCGCCTTTTTTGCAATTTACGGAAGCAGCCATTCGCTGCCAAGGTTTTGGGGACTTTCAGTTTACGGGTGAGGGGAAGGAATACGGTTGAACAAAGGTTTCGTTAATTGAAAAGCGCTCGTTCATTAATTTCTATGGAGTTTCTTAATTGTTTGAAGATATCTTTTCTAATTGCATTCATTTCAAATTTAAAAAATTGTAAACTAATAATTTGAAAAAATTATTTATATCGTTACTTGTAACACATGAAATGAAAAAATTATTCAAACGTAAATTTCTCGACTTTCGTCGCTTGTTAATTTTCCATTGCGACAAAAATCACCACGATTAATCGTATCCATTGAACACACTTGATCTGTAATTTGTGCCACATCTGAATAAGGTAATCCTTATGACATAGATCGCAATATAAAATCATTCAACGGGAAATTGAAAACGATAAATTACGATAAATTAGAAAATCAATCGCGTCGCGAATTTAATACGTCGTTTATGGTAGCCTTATGCCGCTAAGGATGATATAAACTTTCACTATTAGTCAATCGTGGAAGAAGTGGATGCAGTTGTAAGAAGTTTGAAGAATGTTCCGCGGCCGGTGATATAAAAGCGAGCCGCGGACAGCCTCGGCAATGCTTGGGGCCAATTTAAGATCCTTAAAGGTACTAATCCTCGGTTCGCTCCAAGTTCGAAGGAAACGGGACATCGTAACGATCTCTCGCGATGTTGGAGTCCTGTCGTATCGCGAACTCTTTTATGGCTTTGTCCTTTAACTGGCTATCGGAAGAAGCTTCGGGCGCATTGCCCGAAAGAAACTATGATATAAACTAGCAACGACGATTGTACGGTTATTCCGTTGCAAATAA
>NW_006263630.1:238177-243947 GCF_000469605.1 Apis dorsata | reverse complement strand
TTTTTTTTTTATAAAATGATCCATCGGATATTTCATCACGATTAATCTTTTAGGATTTTTTTCAACCAAGTTTTCTTTGAATTCGTTATTACATCTAATTTATTATAAATACGATTGAAAGAGGATATTTAAATTTTTTTCCTTGTTTTTGAAGATTCCTAAGATTCAAGAGCAGGATAATTGTTTATGAATTCGAATAAATCTTATTAATATCAGTTAGAGAATAAAAAATAGATCATTTATAATATGTATAGAAAAATGTATCTTTTCTTTCTATCTTTTCTTAAATATAAAATATTAATAACTTTTTTTTAAAAAAGTTATGAATGAAGAGGATAAATAGAAAAAATCATCCAAAAATATTCCAATTAAAATTTACTCATTTTATTGCTTTCGCATTCGAAACAAAAAAAGAAGATTAAACACTTTTCTACAATTATTACAATATCAAGATTAAAGCATTATTCCATCATTCCATTCCTAATTCCGTCCAATTTTTCAAAATATAATAATAAATCTCCTTCAAAAATTTCCTCTCCGTATTCCATCAATCATTTAATCAACCAAATTCGACTCTCTTAACCCTCCCTTTCTTCGATTCGTATCCAGAACGATATTAACGACTCTTTCTCTCTCTCCCTCTCTCTCTCTTTCTCTCTCTCTCCTCCTCTTCCTCCACCTCCTCCACCTTTCTCTCTCGCCCTCTCTCTCTCTTTCTCTCTCTCTCCTCCTCTTCCTCCACCTCCTCCACCTTTCTCTCTCTCTCTCTCCCTCTCTCTCTCTTTCTCTCCATCTCTCTTTCTTTGCCTTTTCTCCCTCTCTGCCTTTTCTCCCTCTCTGCCTTTTCTCCCTCTCTCTCTTTCTTCCCCTTTCTCCCTCTCTCTCTTTCTTCCCCTTTCTCCCTCTCTCTCTTTCTTCTCCTTTCTCCCTTCCCCTTTCTCTCTCTCTCTTTCTCCCCCTTTCTCCTCCTTTCTCTCTCTCTCTCTCTCTCTCTCTCTCCCCCCCCCTCTCTCTCTCTCTCTCTCTCCCCCTCTCTCCCTCCCCCTCTCTCTCTCTCTCTCTCTCCCCCTCTCTCCCTCCCCCTCTCTCTCTCTCTCTCTCTCCCCCTCTCTCCCTCCCCCTCTCTCTCTCTCTCTCTCTCCCCCTCTCTCCCTCCCCCTCTCTCTCTCTCTCTCTCTCCCCCTCTCTCCCTCCCCCTCTCTCTCTCTCTCTCTCTCCCCCTCTCTCCCTCTCTCTCTCTCTCCCCCTCTCTCTCGCTCTCTCTCTCTCTCTCTCTCTCTCTCTCTCTCTCTCTCTCTCTCTCTCTCTCTCCCTTCCCATTCCAGATAATTTCTCTTTATTACACTTTTAATAAAGGGGGTACGGCTCGATGTGGGCGGTTTGCGCGTCCTCGTGCGAGCAGCGGCCAGGTTTTCTACCTTTGCTATAAGGCGAGGTCGTTCCTCGAAGGGTATTAAAAAGGAAACCGCGAACCGGTGGAGCGGTTATCATTGCGCGTTGAACAACGCGGTAATCCATGGGATTGGGAGGCGAGTAAGGCTGGTTGGCGCATGGCCAGTCGCTGAAACGCCACGGCCAATTTTCGAGAAGAAAAAGGGTGAAAAAAAGGTGGGCGAGTTGCGAAAGCCACGAGGTTTCGAAGACGTGGCAAGAGTTCGCCGACACTGGATCTGTTCCAAGCGCTATTCGGCCAGACGATCGCTATCTCGATCTTATGCGCGAAAAACCGTGGATCGATCGAGGGGTCAACTTTTTTTCGTCGCATGATAACGAGTTGTTATAGATATTAAAATTATTATTATAGTCTTTTTCTTATTTAACTTATTATATATAAAATTTAAAATTTTGTCTATCTTGCTATCTCGATCCTATGCACGAGAAATCATAGATCGATCGTGGAGAATTCAATTTTTTTGTCGCGTGATGAGAAATTATTTATTAATTCTTATGTTGCAGTAAGAATTATGCAGATGGTCTTTCCTTATTTAAATTATAGAATTTAAAATGATTTATCTTTGTCTAGTCTTGATTTGGAATAGTTGTTGTTTAAACTGGTTTAAACTGGTTTCGACTATATTCGGTCAGACGATCGCTATCTCGATCCTATGCACGAGATCGAGAATTAAATAATTTTGTCGCGTGATGAGAAGTGAAAATTATTCGTTTATTTTTGTCTATGCTTCATCTGGAATATCGTCGACTTGGATTTCGAACTTGAAATTTTATTATCGAGATGCCTAATCATTATGGAAATTCTTTGAAATCTATTTGGAAATTGCGACCTATATATTATATGAATATATGAGAATATATGATTTTTTCTTGTTTCAGGTACGTATTCTCAAATATTCATTCTGTTTCTTGGCAATGATTCAAGGTAACGAGTAACGATTCAAGGTAACGTTTTAATATACAGCTAGTCATTTGAAGTACTCTTTGACCGTTGCGGTTTCTCGGTAACGAGTAATTTTGTTAACTTCTTCTCTTGAAACGGTTACAAATTTCACGGAAAATTTTAACCATTTAAAATTAATATATATCGTTTAAATAATTTATACGTAAATATATACCTATTCAATGAGATTAATTTTTTATAAAATTAATTCGTTTCACTCTTTTTCAACACTTTTTACCGGTGATACGGTGATAAAGATAAATTAATAAATTTTCAATCGACAAATACGATGCACATATATTCCACGAAAAAGGAAAAAAGCGAATTCTTGGCAAAATTCCAAGTGAAAAAAAATTCTTCTCTACTTAATCCTATCAATCTTTCACGTCTTGGATTCGAACATGCGTTCACAACGTACCGACATTAGCATTCGAATCAAGCGCATTACGCACTTGCCGACAAAAAATTAAGAAACAGAGATAAGTTTGAGAAGATAAGGGACGGAAATTACCATATGCGTATCTTCTATTTTTCCAACAGAATCATCAGGCCAAAAATAAAAATTAGTATTAGGGAAAAGATATCACGATTCTTAAACAACCACTTTATCTCTTCTCAAACCTTGCCCCTCCTATAAATTTACACGTACACACACACTTGGAAACAACAACAGTTCACACAAAACGAGGTTACAAAGCGATCTTTCACGGCCCGTTTGATAATCCTCCCCATCAGATTTTGCATCCGACAAAAGCCTCTACGGCCGAACACCGAGAGCCACAATGGCGGTCAGTCCAATTAAACGGCGCAACGAGCCCTTGAAACGATAACAGCCTCGAAGATAGCCGGGTTGAAAATGAAAAGTAACGTGGCCCGATGTGGGTCGGGAACGAGCTTAGACCCGAGTTTTCCCTAAAATGCCTCCAATTCGCGCCATCATCCCCCAACAACCCTCCTCCACCGATCGTAAATTTCTTCCCCCTCTCCCTCTTTCTCTTCGTTCCTCGCTAGAGAGGGAAAAAGAGGGTGATAACGAAGGGAATACGAGGCGAGAACCGAGAGAGGAGCACTTCTCGACTCGGCTGAGATCCGTGTGGAGCGGCGAGCGGCCGGCCGGCCACCAACGTCGTAACAAGAAAACATTGCGAACGGCCGACGTCGGAGCAAGAACGACGAGGAAGGAATTGCAAATTACGCGAATCGTTAGCGAATCGTGGCTCGCCGCGGCTCGTGAGGGGATTTTAAATAAAGCGGCCGCTGCTCTCCAACTGGCTGACCTGGAAACACGGAAGGTACCGTTTTTGAGGAAAGGTGGAAGGGAGTTCGAAAGATGGAAATTATTACTTTGTCCGAATTTTTCTTTTCTTTTTTTTTATTATTCTCTAATTTCTTTCAACTTGGCAGATGAATTTCCATTCCACAGGAATTTTGGAATATACGAAAAATTATCTTTTTGACTCGAAACTTTGTTTTCTTTTTTAATTTCTTCGAGAAATCGTATATTTTGTCTTCTAATGCTCTTAGCATCGAAATGAAATTTCGAGAAATTTTTTAAATCGTGTAGAAAAAAAAAAAAAAGAAGAAATACACCGTTTATGGTTTCCCTCGTTCGTTCGATGATCGCACGATCGCGAGAAGGCCGCGATTCATTGGCAATTCATTAACGGCGCGTTAAGCAACGGAATCCATTAAACGAATCGCGATATCGAAGACCTCGACCTCGCCGCAGGGGTAGATCGCGTCGAGGGGAGGAGCGATACGCAGATTATCGGTATTTATGTAACACGTTGGTGGACTTATTGCGAACAAAGGGGCAAGGTGAAGAGGGAACCTTGCCCGGATCGTATTCGTTCCGCAAAGTAAGCTGTACTTGCAGAATACACCCACGCTCTTGACGCGGCCGCTTGATCTCCTTCTCGAGCTCGTATCGCTTTCGACGGATTTCGGAGCGGAGAGAAATGGAAAGCGGTTGTTTCCTCCATCTAATCGCCCGTCTCACCGTTTCACGCGTGTCTTTCCTTCCCTTAAGATCGTTTCTTAGACGATTCTATTTTGCGATATATCGCGCGTTAGTTTTCGCAATTTTCAATATGATAATTGGATCTTAATTTTTTAGTGTTTTTGATTTAGTATTTTGATTGAAGCTGTTCATTTTATTTTTTAAAAATAATGTAAGGAATGATTTACAATTGTACGATTAAATTTGGTTTATTTTGTATTATTTTAATATAATAGCGACGTAATAATACGTATTTGTGCAGTATTCCTGGTTATTTTAGAAATTAACGTTAAAATATAAAAATGGATGAAATGCAATTGTTCAAATAAAAAACCTAGTTTCGATAAATAACTCGAAAGTTTAATTAATTATTCGTGTAACGTTTTTTAAAATATTTTTTAAACATTTAAAACGGAAATCAATAAAATATGCATTTATTAATTAATATTATTTTTTATTAATTAATAATAAAATTAATAATCGTTAATATTATCGCGATATATAATATCAAAATTATATTATATATAATATAAATCGTGTGATACGGAAACGAAACGAAAACACGGTCGGTCGATATCAATAAACATCGATTTAACATTCGTTATCGAAACGCCGAACGGAGAGGACGTGCCTCGCTCCGCTCTCTAAAATCGAAAATATTGAGATTTTAAAATAATTTTAAACTAAAACGAACTATGAAAGAATTAATATTTTTTTCGATACTTCAACGGCGCTACGACACTAGCGCCACGCCAATCTCAACAACTAACCCAAACTTCCATCCAATAAATATTCCTATTTTTATCCATTCGAAATAACGAGAGAAACATCTTACGAAACACGTATACCAATAAATACTCGCCGATAAATTTTTTCCCAAAGAAGTTTACACGCGATCGAGCACAAAGAGACGAATCAATCCAATTTATTCGTATCGAATATCGTATCAACGGATCCTACGGCTATATAATAGAGTGCATTGCACTATTTCGAGTTTATGGCTACGTCGAACAGTGCCACCCCGCTACGGTTATATTTAACGCGGGAGGAAGAGCCTAAACATCGGAAATCTTCACGGATAGAGTCAGATTGGGCGGTGAACGGTCCCGCGGTTTGTCGTGGAAAACATCGGCCGCGTATCTAAATGCGGACGGATGTTTGCACTCGGTTATAGCTTGACGATGTCAAGGGCCGCTTAATATAGGTAAGCATTCGGGTTCGATGCACCTTTTGCGTATGCGCGAATAAACGCTGTCTGGATTCAGGTATTCGGGAGATTATGCAGACACGCGTGAACCAACCTACTCGGTTAAACGAAATTTCTGAATCAGTCGCGGTTTAACAAATTATACGCGATTCGGGTGGCGGGATTGTGC
>NW_006263630.1:233070-237933 GCF_000469605.1 Apis dorsata | reverse complement strand
TTTTTTTTTTTTTTTAAATAAAATAAAATACTTATAGGATTATTTTTTGTCGTTTAAAATAAATAGCTTTATATTATCATTCAAAAGTTTTCTCATAAATGAATATAAAATGATTATACTTGTAGATTATAAAAGAAGATAATAATCTAAAATATTTTGAATATCCGTTATCTTGACCGGTTTTATTGAATATAAAATTTTATGTAATTTGTCTAAGAACTTAACTATCCTGATAGTTTTTTCAACGGTTCCGGTGAAACGTCATATTATATTTCATGTTTTGTATATATAAGGTTTCGCATAAAAATTAATGCAATATCTACGTATCAAAGAAATTTTAACAATAAAAATAATGGGATCTTAAAATTTTACGTATCGTAAATTGAACGATAATTATCGATACGTAACTTATTCACGATATTTTTAATCGGTATATTTTATTATTTACTCAATGTCAAACAGCTTTTAAAGTACATTATAGGTGAAAGGTAAATGGGACAAAAAGGTTGAATTCACCTCGTTCGACTGGTTCAGATGCCCTAAATCTTTCATTGCAACTTCACAATGATACTTAAAAAAGTCTTAAAATGATCGTAAAAAGAATCAGATTCTACATGAAACGAAATTATATACAGTATTCAAATAGTACAGTACTCAAAGTATTCGAATGATTCGTTATGATTAAAAATATTAATGATAAAAAAAAAATATGCAAATTATATTTAAATTTTTTTAAAATAAGCAAGTTGTAATTGTAATAAGATTTTTTCGTTTCTGTAATTTTTTAATGGTACAAAATAGAATAATATATTAATATAATTATATAAATATAATATAATATTAATATATTATATTAATATTATAATATATTAATATAATTATATTTATATATTATAAATATAAAAAAATTTTAGCGTTCCATTGTTTACTGTAAAAAATATTTTCAAATTGTGTTCAAAACAAAAGAATATCAAAATTATGACGAATTTTCCTCTTCGAAAAATATTTTTCAAACATTTAAAATTTTTGGATTAGACAAAATAATATATTTTGCCATTTGAGACAAGCGTAATTAAAAATTTTACGTATTGATCGAACTAAAATCGAAATTTTTGGCACGAATTTTCATTTATGTACACGATTTTTATGCTACATAAATTTATACGTATATTCCATTGCGTTTACATCGCCACAGTATCGGGTAATAAATTTTGCCTCGTAGAATGAATTTACACTTTCGTACTTGATATTCAAAAAATTGCCTGCAGCAGTCGGAAAATTTGTTAAAATATCACGGTATCAAGTATCGTTGAATCGATGGACGGAACGTAAAAAAATACCATAAATGTCCCTGCTTATGTTCGACTGGTTTTTAATATTTGTATAATAAAAGTGTCGGCAAATACGTAATTTTATTATTATTAATTATAATTTAATCTAATTTGAATCGTAAAATATCGAAGTAGATATATAATTGCGGACACGTGGTACGAATCTTCCGTTTCGCACTACGAAAATAAACATCGTCGTTTTATTTTGAAATTATTGATTTTTCTCACGTGAATATAATAAAATGTTGAAAAGTGGGATAATTTTATAAAAAATTAAAATTTACATTCATTCTTTCTTTTTTTTTGTTTTGAATTTAAAATCAAATCGCTTTGTATCGCATTTTATTCGCATCGTAAAAAAAAAAAAAAAAAAAAAAAAAATAAGTATTAATCATGATAGAACATTTGTTCCAACGCGATATAAATAAAAATATTCCCGCAATAAAATGGCGCGATAAATCACGATAACACGAAATGTTCGATATTTCTTTTTCTTTGTCGCGATTTTATTTCAACAAATAAAATTCGTTTCGAATTATTATCGTATTTGCAATACAATCTTACTGAATTTCAAGTGTACATTGATGAAAATTGCCATGACAAAATATTTTTCGATATTTTTCATTTTATCATGCGACCCAATTTTTTGCAACATCCTGCATACATATTCCATCTTGTGGAAACCAGAAATTTGACATACTTCCTGTATGTAATTTACTGGGGCAAGTCGATCGTTTGTATAATTATACAGTAAATAAAGATGATCCCGGAATATAATTATCTGAGTTTACGTTCTCGACATTTTTCTTTTCTTTTTTTTCTTTTTTTTTTTTTTCTTTTTATAGTTGAATATAAAAAAGTATTTTACATCTAATCTCACGTTAAATTAAAACGTTTCAAGATTGTTTCCACCAAGTTTTCTAGGTGTACGTGTCTACGATTCTCTGTTACTTGCTCTTTTGTAGTCCATTTGAACATTATTTCGTTAAGTTCGTTACGAGCACGAGTTTAAGGCTGAAACTTCTATGTAACGTAACGTGACCCGCCATGTTTTCGATGTTATCACTTTATAATTCATGACGGTTGGTGCGCAGGCAGGAGACTGAATTTCGTCGTGGTTTACGATTTACGGTTGCACGTGCAGGTAAAGTCGAGAGGTGCCGGAACACGACGAATATATCCTTATACTTCATAAGCGGAGAGCCATCTTGCGAGAAGATGCAACATCCGAAGCTTTCTCTCAACGATCAATCCGTGTCTCCTTGGTCTAATATAAATTTACATCTAAAAAAAATGTCAAATTTGAAATCTGGATCGAAAGTTATCTCTTCGAGATATCAATCAACTTTAACTGGATTGTTTTTAATGTGAAAACTATTGTACGAATTTCTTGAGATGAGACCTTAGCTTTTAATTCTATCCGATCATTGACGATTTCCACTCTGCGAACATCTCAAATCTCAGAATTTTCCTTTGATTTTCATATTCTTGTCAGACTAAAGATCGTCACGTTGATTTTTTTTTTTAATATTTCGAAAGCAATGGAATTAAAATTGATTCTATCATTATCAAGGATTTCAACCAACGAACTATTCAACCTATGGAAAAAGAAAGATATTCTTTCTTCGCAAATATTCCTACGAACGTTATCATTCTTCCTCAAATTTTTCTTCGATATATTATAATACATATCCCACGAGATTTCCACGACTCGAAGATTCTCTCGCGATATTTAGTTATAAAGAAAGAAAAATATAAAAGCTTAATGCAAATTGTCAGCGCAATCAACGCTTGGCCGGGAAACCTGTTATTTCTGTTGAAGATACGAGGAGACAGCGAAGGCTTCGCAGGCTCCGTAAGCGATACGAAAGAACGAAACCGAGACTTTGCTTGAGTAAGCTTGAATAAACCTTGAGACAACCGGCCCAAACCCTTCCTCTCTCTCCACTTTCCATCTTACCTTTCGTCCCAATCTTCCCCTCTCTCTCTCTCTCTCTCTCTCTCTTTCTCTTCATCTGTCCAAGCCTTCTCGAGTCTGACACGGATCAGCCACGGTGTTCTGGATTTCGTTTCCTGCTTACGCGAGATTCTCGGATGAAACGTGGATTACTTGAACGACACAAATTGCCGTGAATCGCGTTTTATTTTACAGATACAGAACAGAAACGATCTTAAAATTATTGAATTTCAAACGTTGTTCTTTTCACGATTTAAAATTGCCATAAATTCATTATTAAAATAAATCTAAAAAAAATCTAATAGAAATGGAATCTTATTACACCAGTAATAAAAATAGTAAGAAATATTACATACTCGTACGATTTTCATTTTGCGAATTTAATTAAATTTTGAAGCAGATTAGAATTATTCCAGATAATTTTTTTTACTGGATAAATTTCATTATATTGAAAACTCCATTCATCGTAACGAAATTTTAACAATGAATGAATAAATTCCAATTGAATTATATATTTATTATACGAATGGAAAGAAACTGCGTAAAATAATGCTACACAATCAGCGAATAACGTTAGCGAACAGAAGAAGAATCAAACGAAACAAAAGTGTTTAAGAAACGAAAAGGAAAAAAAGAAAGAAAGAAAAAAAGAAAGAAAAAATCGAGCATTGAATCAGGATGCAAAACAAATGGAAAATCGAGCGAAGGAACGTGCGTTCGATTAAGACAACAACAGCAGAGGGGGGCAAGGAGGGTTACGCTCTGCACGTCCTCGTCTCGGCTAATTCGACTTGCAGCATTTTATCTTAAATTCGCGATACAGACACGCCGACGGTTAATTGGGTGAAAGCGATGCGAACGACCGGACGGCGGAATTAATTAAGCGATTAACTTTAGGTAGGCCTCTCGCAGCCACTCGTTGAAAAGGTTAAGTTTCGAAATTGGGGACAACCGTGCTGAGGTCAAAGTTCGTATACCGCGAGAGTTGACACGCGCGTAAACGTGCGTCCTACGCCCACGTCTCTCGTATTACAATTCCAAACGCAAAAAAAGAAAAGGAGGAGGAAAGAGAGAGAGAGAAAGAGCGAGAGAAAGGGGGAGAGCGAGGGAGAGAGAGAGAGAGAGAAAAAGGGGGAGAGAGAGAGAGAGAGAGAGAGAGGGAGGGAGAGAGAGGGAGAGAAAGGGAGAGAGAAAGAGAGAGGGAGAAAGAGGAACAAAGAGAGAGAGGGAGAGAGAGTGGGAGAGAGAGAAAGGGACAGAGGGAAGGGAAGGAAGGGAAAAGAGAGAGTGAAAGGAGAAGAGAGAGGGACAAAAAGGGGGAGAGAGGGAGAAAAAGGGAGAGAGAAAGGGGGAAAGAAAGGCAGAAAAAGAGAGAAAGAGGGAGAGAAAGGGAGAGAGAAAGAGAGAGGGAGAGAGAGAGAAAGAAGAAGAGAGGGAGAGAGAGAAAGGGGGAGAGAGGGAGAAAAAGGGGGAGAGAAAGAGGGAAAGAAAGGCAGAGAAAGAGAGAAAGAGAGAGAGAAAGGGAGAGAGAAAGAGAAAGAGAGAGAGGGAGAGAGAGAAAGGGAGAGAGAAAGG
>NW_006263630.1:225403-232412 GCF_000469605.1 Apis dorsata | reverse complement strand
GGAAATTTATCAATTCCGCTTCACACGGAAATTTATCAATTCCCTTTCACACGGAAATTTATCGTTCTTTTTCATTGACGCCCCCTTTCCCTCTATTGTGAATGTTGGTGTACGACGGGTGGGTGAGAAACGCCTACGAATCATGGGCCGAGAATAGGCCAATTTTAAAATAACGGAAACGCTATAGATTAAACACGCGAAACCATTCGTTTCACGGTGACAATATGTGGCTTTGTACGTGAAATGGATGGCTTTGTTCGATTTTTGTTAGACGGTTAATGGGTCTGTCTTCTGTTCTGTATCGTTTCACGAATTTTATTTGTCAATTGATCGTGTCTGTATCGAATCTTCTTTTGATCGTGTTTCAAAGTATCTTTGAGTATCCAACTCAAATAGAAACAGAAGATTGATTCGCGTGTGCTTAATTGTCTACTGATTATTGTAGATAATTTATCGCGAAACCATTCGTTTCATGGTTATAATATCGGTGCTTTCTACGTAGAATAAAACGCTTTGTTAGACGGTTAATGGTCCGTTTTCTGTTCGTATCGTTTCACGAATTTTATTTGTCAATTGATCGTGATTTTTTGAATCGTGTTTCAAAATATTTTTGGGTATCTAACTCAAATAGAAACAGTTCTCTATTGATTATTGTAGATAATTTATCGAAATATATATATTCCATTTGAAGAAACGAGAGAAATTAGCAGTTTTAAGATTAAAAGGTTTAATGATAATGATGAATAGAATATTTCGCGCGTTTACATTGGAAAATAACTGCGAATGATTTCCAGAAGTGTGTTTGCAATATTGAATAATGGATAATAGTACACGGCATTTTCCCTTATGTAAATATATAAGTAAATATTTTGCGATACATAATAATATATTTTATCACTGTGTTGTTAGCACAGCAAAGAGAACTCGGGTAAATTTATTGACATTTATGAAGATTTATTAATACACAATGTTAACGGAACGATGTTAATTTTTAGAAGATATTCTATAATTCGATATTTGCGAGGCAAAATATTCAAATTTATTATAACAGGAGAGAAACTTTATATTTTTATTAAACATAACAATAATGGAATTAATAAATAATTTCATTAAAAATATTCATAGTTATGAAATAAGTAAATCCTATATCAAATTTGTTTTCCAAAATATATCGAAATAATTTGGACTAATTTTGTCATATTTTCTTCTTTTTGCAAAACACGAGATGACGAAACGATAACGAATGATAACGAAACGAGAGTCGATTATCCGAGTGATTGTTTCACTATTGCAAGGGGTTCAGGTAAGAAACCGTACAACGTCGAGGTGAGGAAAATATCTAGTGTCGAAAGGGGTACGTTCCTTTGGGGAAAGAAAAGGGCTTCTTTGTACGAAAAACGGTTAAGTTTTATCTCGGTGATAAAAAAGAAGGAGAAAAAAGCCTAGCAGCCCAATTTTTTTCTTTATTTTTACAATCTGTTTTCCGCTTCATAAAGAGCGACACTTATTTTGACACGTGTAGGTACGAGCAATAAATTACACCAGAAATAAGATTTTTCTAGTTGCAATCGGACAATTAAACCTATTTTAATTAGAGTTTTTACGCATATTATTTTATCATGAAGCTTAATAAATCATAATTTAATTATATCGAAATCGAAAGAGAAAACGATATTAGAATTTTGGAAAAGAATTATCACACGAATACAGTATGAATATAGAAGCAAAGAATAATATGTAATATATATCACAATATATCTCAACCGTAAATGAATGTCTCAATCTGAATGAGGGAAGTTGGCCGTTTAACCCTTTTTTTGCTTGCGTGAAAGGCACGAAGAACGAAGAACTTTTACTCTCGTCTGTCGCTTTGCCTTGAGAACGCTGTTGAACGATTAATAGCTCGAAGCTACATTACGTACACTTTCGAAATTCTTTCGTAAGTAAAAAAAAAATCATCTATCTCGCTTACAGGAAATGAAAGATCATCGACTCGATCAATGAATTACAATAAATACCAAAAGAAACAAGGTTTAACGGAACAACCTTTTCAACTCTTTAAATATCAACGATGAAAGATCCATAAGCGTTATGGGATACGCTTTCAACGACGATGACTCATCGCGATGACAAGGAATGAAAAATTACGCGTTCTCCAAAATCTTCATCGCCTTCGAATTGAATTCCACGCGTATTCTCCTCTCTTGCTTAATAAATTAAATATAGTATACGTATTTAATTAAATAAATATACGTATATTCTAAATCGCACAAACAAATCAATCAATGGAGATAAGACGCAGCATAAGCGACAAACAAACGGTCACAATTGGCCAATTGACACTGTGAAACAATCGTGGAATTCACGTTCAGCGTAACGTAACGTACAAGGATCCAGTTCATCGAGAAATCATCGACGTATATATATATGTAACTCTTATCCACGTCATTCGTATTGATAAATCACCAGTTTGTCCTTGTGCTAATTTCTTTCCCTCTGTCTCTGTTTCCCTTATAGATCGATCACATTCACTATACTCTCGAATGATCGCGACATCTATCCCCGCCTATACTCTTCTCTCTCTCTTTCTTTCTTTCTCCCTTTATTTCCCTCTTTCTCCCCCTTTTTCTATCTCTCTCTCTCTCTCTTTCTCTCCCTTTCTCTCTTTTTCTCTCCTCCTTTCTCTCTCTCTTTCTCTCGTCCTTTCTCTCTCTCTTTATCTCCCCCTTTCTCTCTCTCTTTATCTCCCCCTTTCTCTCTCTCTTTCTTTGTCCCTTTCTCCCTCTCTCGTTTTCTCTCCCTCTCTTTCTTTCTCTTTCTCCTTCTCTCTCTTCCTTCCTCTTTCTCTCTCTCTTTCTCTCTCTTTTTCTCTCTCTTTTTCTCTCTCTTTCTCTCTCTTTTTCTCTCTCTTTCTCTCTTTCTCTTTCTCTCTCTTTCTCTTTCTCTTCCCCTTCCCCCCTCTCTCTCTTTCTCTCCCTCTTTCTTTTTTTCTTTGCCTTTCTTTCACTCTTTCTCCCCCCTTTCTCTCTCTCTTTCTCTCCCTTTCTCTTCCTCCCTCTCTCTCTTTTTTTCTCTCTTTCTCTCTCTTTCTCTCTCTTTCTCTCTCTCTTTCTCTCTCTCTTTCTCTCCCCCTTTCTGTCTCTTTCTCTCTTTTTCTCTCTCTTTCTCTCCCCCTTTCTGTCTCTTTCTCTCCCTCTCTCTCTTTCTCTCCCTCTCTCTCTTTCTCTCCCTCTTTCTCTCTTTCTTTGCCTTTCTTTCCCTCTTTCTCTGCCCCTTTCTCTTTCTCTTTTCTCTGCCCCTTTCTCTTTCTCTTTTCTCTGCCCCTTTCTCTTTCTCTTTTCTCTCTCTTTCTCTCTCTTTCTCTCTCTTTCTCTCTCTTTCTCTCCCTTTCTCTTCCTCCCTCTCTCTCTTTCTCTCTCTTTCTCTCCATTTCTCTCTCTTTCTCTCTCTTTCTCTCCATTTCTCTCTCTTTCTCTCTCTTTCTCTCCCCCTTTCTCTCTCTTTCTCCCCCTTTCTCTCTCTTTCTCTCCCTTTCTTTCTCTCTCTCTCTCTCTCTCTCTTTCTCTGCCTTTCTCTTCGTCTCTCTCTTTCTCTGCCTTTCTCTCCGTCTCTCTCTTTCTCTGCCCCTTTCTCTGCCCCTTTCTCTCTCTCTTTTTTCTCTCTTTCTCTCCCCCTTTCTCTCTCTCCCTTTCTTTCTCTCCCTCTCTCTCTCTTATTCCTCCTTTGCCTTGTCTTCTCTCGCGTCGTCTCTCGCGACAGGCAGCAGCAAGCGACTGTACAAACAACGATATCCACAATGCCCGAGTTACAAGCAATGGATTAGTAATCGCAGCGCTCTGTCTTACGTCCCGCTTCTTTTCTCGCGTTTCGTTCAATGTATACGTCTCTGGGTGAATACTCTTATCGAGAGAGGGATCGTCGATCGGAAATCGGGAGTGGAGAAGCTGCGTCACGCGGATCATTCGATCGAAACGAAGTATTTCGGTCCAAGTCGGAAGATTCTTGGAGTCTTCTTCGGTCGTCGTACTGTATTTTTATTCGAGCGCGCCACGAGTTTTCGTATATACGCCGTTTCCGTGGATCGGCGGAAACGGTGTTTGTCACGGTCGCAACGACTTCCTTCCGCGATTTATTTCGCTCGCTTTTACGCAACAAAGCAAACCGTTCATTTCCAACTAGCTTTGCGAGGCTATACGGCCACGTATTTATAGATGTTGTTTAGCCTTTTGGAGATACGGTGGCCACGATGCTTGGCCATATTTGATCAAGATCGTTTGTAATTGTTTATTCCCGCAGGATGCGCGGGATAGGCCGATACCATATCAGAGAAATTTTGAATTGTTTAAAAGTCGTTCTTTTCGTTCGGGCGCGAATATTAACGTTTCTGCAAATTTTACATATTTAATACAATTAGAATTGAATGGAGGACGGAAATTTTTTCCATTTTTTTTTCTCTAAATATTAAAAATTTAATATTGAATTCAACGAATGTAATCCCGCTTCGAAAGTTAGAAGTTACAGAGGGGTTTTCGATTATTATTGCTATTCCAATTCTTGCAATTCGTTCGGTGTATGTATCGATTTTTCGCGAAGCAGGATGCACTCGTGTGCATAGCGTGACAAGTCAAGGGAGAAACAGTGTGCACATGAATGGAAAGGAAACGTAAATTGGCCGAGTTTACACCGTTGTTATGTAAATCTACGTTTTGACTACACGGTAAAGGATAACCGTGCTCGACTGGAGAAAAAATAATGGCGCGTGGAAATCGAATTTATCGCCAATTTGATGGTCGGAGATAGTTTTTGGAGAGAAATATTGGAACGATTGCATTTATTACATACATATACAATTGAAGAATTTAATTTCCCTTATCGCCACACTTTTCGTATTATTCAATCATAAATAATCATTAACGATCGATCACTCTCCTCCTCTCCTCATCGTGAGATTAACAATTACCAAAACGCATAAAATCTCGAATCCATCAAATATTGCGCCTGATCACTTCCGCAACCACGTCACTCTCCAAACCATTTCCACAATACCGAGCAAAATTATATTTTTCAAACGGTTATTTATTCAACGTGCCAAGCATATGTCTATTCTTGCACGCGACAAAGTTCCGCCAAAGACCGTGAAAGCCAACATTAACATTCCGCATTGTCCGTGGAATCCCAACGAAATTACCAACACCGGAGCCATTCGCGAGTGGTTTCGAAAAGACTATGCAAACAAAAAGGAGAAGAAAGGAGGAGAAGGGAAAATAAAGAAAAGAGAGACGGGAGGAAAGGAGGAATGAAGGGGGAAAAAATATTCGTCGACTGAGCAACGATCGGCAGCTTCTTCCATCGTTCAGGGCGAAAGTTCAGCGAAGCGAGGTAAAGGCACGAAGAAAGAATTGCCACGAGTGGGCAAACAGGCCCCGGGCTTCGTCTGCCCACGTATATTTTACCGTATATTCCCCGTGTATTGCACGATGTAACGTTGGAAACGAATCCACGTGTACCTGCACGGGGAGGGGGAGGCTTATAGTGGAAACCTATGAATGATATTATGCATTACGGTTGCTTCATACCTATGCTGGATCTCGTCGCGTTATCGTCACCTCCTGAAAACTGGACACCGGTCGTGACCCCTTCTGTTCTTCTCCGTTTCATGGATTGGACGATGTAGCAATCGGTGTACCGTTTTCTTCCACGCTTTCGTCTCGGATACTTTCGTATTTTTGAGCAGTGATGATGTAAAATTTTATATATATATATATATATTTATATACAGCGACAGTGATTGACGAGTGGTATTTGCAACAACGTTACGAGAAGATAATCTGTTCCTAATGATTTCGAAAGTTGATTCAATTTTTAAAAATGCGTGGGTCCAAATGAAAGGAATGAGTCATCTTTTATTCGAGAGGTGTTCGTATATGGTAGAAATAAGGAAGAAATTCAAAAAGATTCTTTTTTTTCTTCTGATTGACTTAAAATGAATTTGTTGAAGTCGACGAAGTTAAATACACGCGTATTGAAAAATTTTATCGGATAGAAGTTTTTATTCGAATAAGAATGTTAGATGAATGTTAGAACGAGAATTATAAATTAGAAAAATCGTCACCCTCTTGGATTGGTGTAATAATAATATGGGGACCACGTGGCGCAACAACAAGCGAGGCGCTATGCTTCATTAATTCACTGAAGATGACACTTGGCGCGACAAGAAACACTTTCCCATGCCGTGATATGGGATGGAAGGGTTGACGGTGAAATTGCTCCAAAAATATTATTCCTGCTGGATTTCCTCGCCCAAATTCTTTTTCCTCGCTTCGTCACGTTTATTTTGAGAGGAAATGAGACCACGTATTATGAAATGTTTAATTAGACGAATTCGTGATAATTCTCACGCTCACATTAAAATTTGAATGAATATAATTTTAATATCGATACGGCTAGTATCGATATTCAATTGACATCGATCAATTATTTACTAATTATTTCTGGACGTTGATCGAAATAGATTGAAGTATATTGATTATTCGACGAGAATTTATTGGGATGTAACAATATTCTTATTTAAAAATTGTACGCGACAAATAATGGAAGAAATATAATAAATTAATCTTCAAATAGTTGTGAACAAGTGTTGGATGAAAAAATTGAATGTAGATATTCGAATTTAGATTGATTGGAGACGAGTGAAATACGATCGAAGCGCTTTATAAATAGAAAAGAAGAAAAAAGTCGTTTCCGTGTACATTACCATCCCACATACCTGTTTTAAAAGGTAAAGATCACAGTTATCGCAGTCGCGATAACGCGTAAAGCTTTTGCGTTATCGATCGATTTCTGGATTGGTTTATTGAAAAATGAAGTTTGATAAGGATTGAAATTTTTATTTCATCGAGAATCAATGCTGTACACGATTCTTTCTAAAATAAGATTCTTTTACTTTAGATATTTTTAATTTTTCTTCTTTTTTCTAGATAAAATTCTATTCGTTTTCCAATAATTTTTT
>NW_006263630.1:224638-225122 GCF_000469605.1 Apis dorsata | reverse complement strand
TATATATTTTATTGCAAAAACGATATTTCATCATCGATCCACTACAAGTGTTGCGAAACTCAAACGAAGATGTATAGAACGAGTGAAAACAAAGCTTTAAGCTTAAATCAATGTAATTTCAAACGAATAGATATAATGGAAATGTTACGACCATTGTATTTTAGTTACTTCAGCTTCACTTCGAATCACCGGGTGAAAGCGATGGAATAGAAACCTCGATATAACGATAGAGTAGAATAAATAGAACCTTCTATGTTTGTTCTATCATCAATTCAATATACGCAACAACGACTTATTATTTATTTTTAAACGTCCATTTGCATTATCGAATTACGAAAGTACAATAAAATTGTATTTCAACAGGGATCGCTTAATCAATCCATTCCACGAAACGACAAACTATTTTCCCCATTATTTAAAATTTCATTATTACTATTATTATATATACCATCTAACCATAGATAATAAAAAAAGAAAATATCAT
>NW_006263630.1:223721-224400 GCF_000469605.1 Apis dorsata | reverse complement strand
CCCCAAAAAAAAAAAAAGAAAAAAAAAATCCACCAGAAAATCGAGAATTTCGAGAAAAATCCTCCATTACCAATTTATCGTCGGGCCGCTTGTTCAACACGACGTGACCAGATTATGCAAATAGGGAAGAGACTCCGTGATGCAACGAGACCGACACCGGCCGCGCAATGTCTATCATTTATCCGCGGTTACGGACCGATTTACAAGGGTCGGGCATGATTTGCGGCGTAAATACACGGGCCGGGACGGGATCTGTGATGGGGGCGCGGGGAGAAGGATGGAAAGAGGGGTGGCACACGATGGAAATGCGCGCGTGTGACGTCAGTCTGTCTTCGCACGTATTCATTGTAATCGCCACACGTCGTTCCGTGTTGTTGCTCGTCCATCGTTCTCGCGGTTCCGCGATTCGTCTTCGATCGACGGCGAGCGAATTTGTTCAAGGATTGCTTCAACGAGCGTATCGATCCTCTGTGCTTCGAAGCTTCGCTTTTCCGATTTCTCCTTCCTTTCTCGAAATTTTTTTATATTTTTATATTTTTTTTCGAGAATCGTATCTCTCTAAGAAATTTGTATTGTAAATTTATATTATATATATTATATATTTGAAATCGAATTAATCGTTTAGGTAATCCTTTAGGACGGGCGAGTTGATCGGGAAAAGACACGATGATCGTTACGA
>NW_006263630.1:219596-223439 GCF_000469605.1 Apis dorsata | reverse complement strand
GGAGGAGGAGGAGGAGGAGGAGGAGGTCGTTTCGTCGAGCACTTTGAATATCCTGTCGGAGCAATTGGTCCTAATCTCATTTGGGTTTAACGACTAAGTGTCCTCGGCTTTTATCCCTTTGTCCCGGCGTGCGGACAAGTGGCATTCACGGGCGCCAGAACTTTATTCCGTATGATCGATCGACGGGATCGCCCAATGAAAACGGTTACTGTATACACGGTGTCGCGCGAGACGACCTAGTGAATGGTTGCTTTGATCGGATGAAGAATGGCCACGAAGAAGAATCTGCTCCTCGAGGAATGGCCTACTATTGATGCTGCTGCTTTTTTATTATTTTTTTATTTTTATTTTTTATTATTATTATTATTATTTTTTGTTTTTTCGTCTTCTTCACGCGGACAATAATGTCCGACGATCGATGAATAGCCAGCTAGGAAACTTGTACGCACGTTTTGTTTCCTCGAACGAATTGGGAACGAACTCGTTTGATTCTTGAGCATTGTCGAGCGAGCCGTTGAGCATAATGACAGTTTTATATTGTGCAAATATAGAAAATAAGAAATGAAAGTATATAGAGTTAAAATTGTCTCATTTGCATGACAATAGAGAAAGACATTATTGATTTTTCGATACTTTGATTGGTACTTTGCGAGCGTAAAAATTAAAAACAAAAAAATCTTTTTATGTGTTAATCTTAAATGTATTTATACCGAATATACTTTATGAAAGAAATGACGATAATAAAAAGTCACGCGACGAAAAAACACAAAAACACGAATGGATCAAAATTGCGATTATACTTTAATCCATTTTAAACAACGCGATACAGATGCGTGATAATAATAATCCCAGAATCGAATTTAATTTTTAAAATGTTTACTATTTTCAAAAACGATACATTTTACACGAACAGTGCTGTTCGCAATTAAGATCTTTAAACGATCTCGCTATTCGTACAACAGTTATGCAAAAGTTATCCTCCTGTTTCAGAGAAAGTTTCGCAATTAAAGCCCGTATAATCGATTCGCGCGAAATTAAATAGAATAGAACACGCTCTCCAACGAGAATTTCGAAATAAGCAAATGCCTTCGTTTCGTGTTCCAGTTCACGCTCGGGGTGAAACCGTGGGTTACACGAGTGTCTCGCGTGGCCCGGATCGTTCGCGCTTCCACGCCGCGAAAACTGCGCGTGGAAAAGGAAGGATCGGAGGGGTGGGGATTCCGCAAGCACGTCGCGCGTGCCGTATCTTCGCCGTATCCCCGCAGCCGCGCGATCGATCGATCGCCCCGCGACCGATAAAATCGTGACCGGGAACCGTTTCCAAGTTTTATGGAGCCGTCCGACCTTTCCGTGATAAACTATTGTTCGACCGCGTCTCCACGCGCCTCGTTTGCTGCCGCGTCCGTTTCTCAAATGTTTCGAACACGCGATCGAAACAATTCACGGATGTAAATCACGATCCCCGGGCAGATGCGAAAATCTGCCGGGCGGAAGCGAGGCGGTTCTCGATTAATCATGTTTTGTTAGGGAGGAAAGTTCCTTTTTTTTTTTATGGAATAGGAAAATATTGTTTAAATTCGAGTATCGAAAATCACGATTTTGAGGGAAGAATTCGTAATTAAATGGGAGGGTAATTTGCTTGGAAAAAGATGGATGGACGATGGCGTGGTCGATTTGAGAACAGTTGAGGGAAGTTGGAAGAAGTTTGAAAGGATGAAGGAAGGAAAAATGGAAGGAATTTGATGGAGAAAAGGGTAGGAGTTGCGTAAAAATTTTGTATTGAGTTAGTTGAAGATGAGTTTGAGAAGGAGAGGATTGAAATTCTTTGGGGAATAGTTGCGTGTGAAGAGAAAGAATTTAAAGATTTATGATATACATTTTATTTACAGTTTATTTATATTTTGGTTCACAGGGATTTTAATCGACGAAAAAAATTGTATCGATTGGAAATGATTCGCGTAAATTGTTTTATAATACAATAATAATTTCGATTCGTTCGATCCAACACAATTTTCTATGCCTCGACAATACTACGAAAGATAACGAATAAAAAGATAACAAAAGATCGTGGATCGTTGACTCTTTCTGATTCACCGAGCGTACAAACATTTATCAGTAATTTTCCAAAACCACTGCTCGTCACGAAATTTCCCTGCCCGCTTCGAAATTACTGTAAAGTTTAATTTCCTGGTTCAGTAAGCAAGATATAAAGTTATTCTTATCCAACCACGCGTTCTATTTCGGTTCATAAATTTCCGTTCTCAGAACACGCTTAACGGTCACGAAATTTCTATAAAGTCCTATTATATTAATTCTTTCGGGGATGCTCTGTTTCGCATCGAGAAGTATCTCGAGTTACAATTTATTATTATCGCGCAACAATCCAATTAACAATCCATCAAAATCTATCTCAAATTTTTCTCAACATTTTTTAAAAACATTTTATTTGCTCTCTCTCTCTCAAAAAAAAAAATTTATTCTCACGGAAACGACTCTTCATCAAACAATTCTATTCTACGAATAGCGCGAAATAAACGATTCTCTGATAAGTTTTCTCGAGCATCCCGGAAAAACCGATCGAGGAGGAGGTCGAGAAGGAAACTGGGGGAAAAAGTGGTCGCCAAAAGCGGTCGTGATTCCGTTTGCGAGGCTTCGATCGGATCGGTATCGGCGCTAAAACGAAATAGCGGCTGTTCCACGCGAAACCTGTTTGACGACTTTGAAACTTTTGTCCGGAGGAGGGAGAGGAGGGGATGGCGGTGGACGTTTTGTCGCCTCGCAATACGATTTTTCCGCGCGCAGGGACGCGGGAAAAGGCGGTTGCCGGTTTAACGAGGCGATCGTAAATTATGAATTATTCAATGATCGACGACCCAAGATGGAAGAGACGATGAACCGAAGCAACCGCATGACAAGTTCACGTGAACAACGTGTTCTTTGGATCGGCCATGATCGTGAGAACGACGTTAAAGCTTGGCGAAGGTGTACACACCGCCACTTTAATTAGCATTACTTACGACCGGTAATCCCACTTCGAAGATTCGGTCGAGTGATATTGCGCGCGCGCGCGCGCGCGCGTTTAAGCTCTCGAGTGAATATATCCATCTCGTTTCGCGAGTGATTATTACGCGTTGGGACAACTTTTTCGACCGTTATTCATGGAATTAAGGAAAGTAATAATTTTTTAATAAGTAGTTTTGCGCGAAGTGTGTAATTTTTCGCGTAATTAATTGGTTCGTGTGATTATTACGTGTTCAAGTATTGGGATATAAATTTTTAACTGTTGTTGATAGGGTTAAGGAGTAATTTTTTAATAAGTTTTGCGTGAAATGTAATTAATTGATTCGTATTATTTGTGTGTAATGACAAAATGGATAATAATGAATGGGGTGAGAAATGTAGGATAGAAAGATAATGCATGAATTATTATTATGAAGAAAAGGATTACAAGAATTAAAAAAGTATTTAAAATGAATTCGAAAAGTTTTTAACAAGTCACACGCAACAGATTGGACAGAAATTCGAGGCCATCTTCAATTCTGTGAATAGAGAGATATATTTTTATCGATGTGACGATCGTAATAACGTTTTCTTTAATCAATTTTTGTTTCTGTCCAATGTATCTCGTCTCGGCGGTATTGTAAAAAAGTAATGAGTCTCGATGGAGTTTTCATTAAGTATTCGTTATAAGTTGGAAATAACGCGTTGCTTGCTAAATAAAATCATCACACACCGGCCTGACTCATTGCCCATAGCATTAAGCTTCTGATGGAAATCAGCCACGAAGCGTGTCGGTAGAATTTCCTTTTTCATTCGCACTCTCCACTGGCTTTGCAACAAAAT
>NW_006263630.1:213392-219347 GCF_000469605.1 Apis dorsata | reverse complement strand
AAAAAAAAAAAAAAAAAAAAAAAGAAATAAAGAAGTTACAGTCCTTGAACAAATAAAAATTTTGTATATGTGTATATAATTATATAGCGATATATTTCTTGCTGGATTATAATTGCTTGTATCAAGTGAATGGAATATTTTAATTGGACGGTATATTTTAGTTCTGCGAGTGCGCATGGATAAAAGCATGGAATTTAAAAAATTTTAATCGTTGGAAATTATATTCAAAGAATTTTTGGACTATTATTATCGCTGTTATTAAATTATATACGATATACAATTGTACAATTATATATTCTTCAATTTAACGAAGCAAAAATTACTTTTGTATTGAATTTGCATTTATTTACAAATACAATTTCGAAAAGTGTACAATTATAAATTTATATAATTCTTTTCTAATTAATCCTCGTTCGTTACGAGAATAACGAAGTTGTTAAATCGTATAAGGAAAGGAAAAATGGAAATGCCAGTTTATTCCAACTGCCTGCAAACGGTTTCACAACCAAACATAAGTTATGAATTATACATAATGGAAAACTGTATAATTAAATCGGTGCAAGTAACTACATTTAATATTAAAAGTATCACGGATTATAGAAAATTTCTTACATCCAATCCAAATTACAAAGCAAGTTAAAATTACTCACCTACTTTCCTAGTACTTTCCTCGTATACTAGGCTTTCCTATTAGCAACGAGAGAGCGTTTGAGCATACGATTAGCTCGTGTCGTTACATTTTTTCCCCCCCTGTAGTTACGTTACAGTTACTCAATTTCCTTCGAAGAGAAGCTTAAGAATCCTTTCACAGCTTTCGAATCGTTTCGGGATGGGGCATAAACATTTCCATAATACGACAAACGGAATGGAGGCTGACGTTGACGTGACGCAAGATTTATTTCATAATTTCCGGTTCTGAGGATGCTCATCCTCGTATCCATTCCGTTTCTCTCGCACGCTCGACCCAATTTTCCTCGTTCCTCCACGTTATCTCTCCTCGAAATAAGGATTTCCTTCTTTTTGCCCTCGTAACTCGTTTCTCGCTCGAAGGCAGCAAGCTTGGGAAAAAAATGTATCGCTCGAAACTATATCTTATAGCTCGTTTATTTTCGACAGGATGCATTTTATTTTTTTGAATTTGATATACAAGAATCTGTGCACGAGTGAAATATAAAATTAGGTTATAGTATATCTCACTCTTAAATTATAAAATTAACTCGGAGAATATCAACTCGGTTATTTTTGATAGGGATGTTTTAAATTTCGAATTTATTTATTTGAAGAATTATTTTGGAAAAATAATTTGCAAAAGTATCGAAAAGAATTATATCTTTTTATTGTTCAATTTATTAAATGTTTATATAACCTACTTTAGAGAGAATGGGAAAATTTTTAAGCTTCGTTTCTTCGATCGTATTTAAAAATTCGAGTCTATCTATCGAATGTACAAATACACGTGTAAAGTCGACGAATACACCTCGATAAGCGTGTCCTTAAGATCCATTGAGGCAAAATTTAATAGTTGAACTTACGAATAAAGTTACCTCGATAAGTTGTTTCAGTAATTTATTGTCTATATAATATATAATAATAATAATAATAAAATATTGAGGTTATATGAAAAACGGATGCAATAAACAGTTAACTAAATAAACGTCATTCAATTGCTTAAAGTAACTTTATTCGAAATTTTTAACTTAGTTACTTTTTCAACGATTATAGTTAATATCCTCTAACTCTAGGCTGAATCTCTACAATCTCTATTTACTACTGTTTACATAATAATTCCAATTACCATTGACTCCATAAAATATCGCTTCTCATCCGTTGATCCATCCACTGATCCCTACGCCATTAAAACAATAAAATTCAAACAGGAATATTACCAATGACCAATATGTCCGGATACTCGCAATCATTAGCGCGTGGTCGTCATTATGAACTTGAGCAACTCATTGAACCCGTTCCATCGGGATTATAAATGGCCGTCTAACGAAGCATTCTGGCCATCATCGGGGCAATGGCGGGGCAATACGTTTCTCTAGCCGTGTCCAAAGCTGCTTAAGCCGTCAAAGAGACATTTTCCTCGAACTGCTCGTTAATCGTGAGATGGTCTTAAGGCATCGCGCGAGAAAGACGCGTACACACAGTGTGTAAACGAAAATACAAAGATAGCCAGAGAGAGAGAGAGATAAAGGGAGGGAGAGAGAGAGAGAGAAAGAGAAAGAGAGAGAGAGCTCCCTCTCGAATGCAATTCCTCTCGTACTGAATACACGATACCATATGCACTATACTCGGTTGCATCGGAGGGTCAGTGTACTGTGTGGGCTGGAACTAAAAGTCACGACACACGTATACACTGGCATAATACGTCGAAGATTGTATTTCATCGGAAAAAGGAGAGTTAAGAGGAGGGCCGGTATACGCGACTAACCTTCTCTCCATCGTTTGGAATGCCGTTTCTCTCTCTCTCTCTCTCTCTCGCTCTCTATATACGGTATATATAGATACCGTAACTCTTCGACATTGTTGAGACAGGACCTCGAATTCGACTGTTGCTTATCCCGTTACCATTTGTCGCGAAATCAATTGGACACACCGGTGTTACGCGTGTGGTGGTCAAACAATCCTCGGTTCGATCGTCTCGTTTTGTAGATACGTCTAAGAGTTGCGCTCGAGGAAAGATGATAGCATTGGATGGAAGATTTGCTGTTCTACTTTTCCAAGGAATTGAAAGAGAAAGAAATTTGTATCGTTTCTTCGTTATATTTTTGGATAATTGAAAGGTTTCAACAAGGTATCACTTTTCAAAATTAAAATTTTAAATTAATTCTATAATTCTATAATTTATATCACTGGTCCAGAATCTGTAGTTTTATAATATAATCTGTAATTTCTATGATATTTTTCAAAGTATTTTGAATATTTGGAAAACTTTAAGTTGATTAACTTTTCAAAATTAAAATTTTAATAAATTAATTCTATAATTCGGTAATTTATATCACGTAACCCAGTTTCTGTAATTTAATAATTTTCACGAATTTCCAAAGTTTTGGAATAAAGGTATTTTAAAAAAATAATTTATTTTCGAAAGCCAGTAAAATAACGATACAACAGTGTTGTACGGGTTAAAGATGACCTAGTCATCGTCTGCGATCCGTTCGAAGGGTTGAGACGATTGACTTTCGTTTTCCTCTCATTGTCTTTGTATTTTAATGTGACATACATTCTTCGTTCCCCCTGTTCCATTAAATTATTAGATTTAACTCGTGAGGTTGTCCGACAGACTTTAATTCACTCAAGACACAAATGATTAGAGAACAATTAAGATAAAAAAATACCGGGATGAAAATATTCCATCGCGGAGGCACTAACGAGATGCAAATTATAGTTTGAATGAGTCTGCAAATTGTTTGATAATACCTGAATCATCCACTTATTATCGTTAATTGAATAAAAAGAAAAAAAAGAAGAAAGCTGTACAGCTTGTAACTCTCTTTCTCCAAATCCAAAATAGATTTTCTCAATAAAAAAATTCCCTCTGATCATAAAATGTTTAATTTTCAATTTTTAAACAATTTATTCGAAAGTAAAACTTAAGAATATTTTTCACAATTACACAATATTTTATTCCACTCCATATTCCCACTTTTATCATTCCAACCGACCGTTTCAA
The DNA here is from genome assembly GCF_000469605.1 of Apis dorsata. Lineage (NCBI taxonomy): Eukaryota > Metazoa > Arthropoda > Insecta > Hymenoptera > Apidae > Apis > Apis dorsata. The sequence goes on along the minus strand of NW_006263630.1, from coordinate 215,671 downwards.
CTAACTTTTCTCAACGCTCGTCGAAAAATGATCTACATCCTGCTACGTAACTTTTTTATCGAGTTATTCTCAAACTCGAGTTACCTCTCCCGTTACACATCTTTCGAAGCACGATCTTCTTTATCTGAAAAACCAGAGAAACGCCACCGAATATAAATTATCTTCCCCCGTTGGCGTTAACAATAGTCAATAAATGCTCGTGCACGCGTGGACACACGGCTCGTTACACGGCGCCAAATCAAGGAAGAGGAAGAAGAAGAAGAAGAAGCGCGTCCACGGGGTTTATCTTCGATTAGAACCCAAGTCTAAACAGTGTTAATAGCACAATGCACTTCCTGTGTTGGTCGCTGCCGGTCGTTCGCAATCAACGCCGTCTTCTTACGTCTTCGAACGTCAAGCCCTCCCTCTCCCTCTTCTTCTCTTTTTCCTCCTCCCTGGTACCGCCCTCGAATCGGCCTCCGGCATTAATTACAGTTCCGATCTTAGCCGTCTTACGTGTCTTCCTATCGGTCAACCGGGACGAGTTGTTAATCTTCCGCTCGATTGCTGCTCAATTTTCTCCCTCCCTCGACGGGGTTACGTTTCGTTATCGAAGGTACGAACGTTTGGATCGTTTCACGGTCAGACAAGGCCGATAGATGCTCGTCGTTTATTAAATTCTTTTTTTTTGCACTCTAGAAAAGGGAATTTGATTCGAAGGAATTTGATTTGATTTCGTATTTTATCGGAATTATTGGAATTAGGAACGATAATAGCAATTTTTCGAAATTATTTCATTCCTCGTTGCGATCGTTGTTATATCCAGGTTTTAATCGAGCTAAAATAATATAAATATTTTTAACAGTAACGTGGGATTTATATTTATTTTTCGTAAGGCATTAGCAGATATACTTCTTTAAAAAAGAATAAAGAAATTCTTGTAATATCATCTTCGAGACATGATGGATTTCGTCCAGAAAGAAATTGGGATCAATGGAGATCTCCTTCATATAGTTCGAAGCTACAACATGTACAACCAACATCTTCTCTATGATTTACAAAAGCGAATCGTCATCGAAATTAAAATATACTTGCTCGACGCTAATCGTATCCTATCGTCTATGAAGATTTGCGAGTCAAACGTTTATCTATAATGAAAATCTTCCACTTGCATTAAACGAATCGTTAAAATCAACCGTACAAGGACGGTTAATTAAGTGCTTGATTTCGCTTTTAATAAGCCACAATGTAAGGCGATTCGTATATGCACGTCGTCCTCCGCTCACGTTCCCCCTCCCTTCTTTCTTTCCTCTTCCTCCTCCTCCTTTTTTTCCCGTCGATGGCCCGCGTGTTTCTTAACCCTGCACTCTCCATTGTGATGGTATCGTTCGATCTTGGGATTTCCAGTCATGTCAACCAACCAGACCAGACAATCTGATAGAACCTTATTGTCTCTCCGCGGTCCACGCTTCGTACGGGCTCGCTTTTTTTTTTTTAGGTCGCAATAAAAGCAAAGGAGAAGCGTAATCGAGATTTATGACGTGGCCACGGCCACCGCCATGGACCATGGGATGATATTGAACTTTTTGAAGACGCGTACGCCTTCGGTAATTATACGAGGGAAATTAATACGTCAGGGAGGTGGCGATGTTGAATGAGTTGTTTAGTTACGGTTGTTTAACTTTGTACGAAATAAACGAAATCAACCGCGCCGCTTTCTCACGAACTAGAAAAATACACGCTGCAATGAATACAAGTATTGTGATATTTTTATATCATTCGCTTGATCAAATTCTCTTGAAAATTATTTTAGAAAATGAGTAGAAAAGATGATCTTTTTTATAAAAAAAAAAAGAAAAGTTTTTTGTAAATTCATCGAAATATCAAAGATCATTCGAGATGATCAAAAGTCCAAGTCTTTGGTTATACTTGTAAAAATATTTTTGATGGTTTTATTTTTCTTACAATTGTATCATTCATGGATACGCGTTTAACAGACCCATACACTGTCGTAAAACAGAAGTTCCTCGAATTCTAAGTAACGCTGTTACGAGGCGTAAAGTCTCATTCTGGTTTTACGATGTTTATTCATGTTGTCAACTAGTTTTCTCTCGCAAATCCTGTTTCACTCATTTATGTATTACGTCTCTAATTGCTACTTGTTTATCGATAATACGATACATTTTAACGCTATCAACGTAATCATAAACACGAAACTTTTTCCTTTCCTTTCGTGATTTATCGCCTTCTTAATACATTACGCTCGTTTACTTGTCAAGATTTTTTAAAATTCTTTACGC
>NW_006263630.1:205768-213219 GCF_000469605.1 Apis dorsata | reverse complement strand
AAAAAAAAAAAATATGCGATTACGCTTGTAGAATTATTACTACAAGTTTTACCTAGTTTGCCGATTTATATAATTTCAAGCAACTTGTGATATAACTTTGTTTCGTAAGAAATATTTTTAAATAACATCGTAAAAAAAAATCTTGTTTTCAAATTCGTGGTAAACTTATTCTGTCGAGTTGTAATACAAAGAAGCAGAAAAAAAAACCGGATAACGAATTCAATAAATTTCCACGTTTTTTAATCAAGACGAGAAATCTGGACAAAGACAGGGAACATTTGTAAACGTGCCAGATATTTTCGCGGAACTATAAGTTACTTTTCTTACGACGTGCAGCCAAGCAATCACGCTCCCTTGATCCTAAAAGATGCCGTGCTTCGGTCCCAATGATAAGAAAATCTACCAGCTTTAGTGAAATATTGCATCACTTTTTCACAAGGATGCCAAATTTATGTATACGTTGGCCAAAAGGCGAATCGATATTCATTTATTCGAACCATAGATTTGGCACGATACTTCGAGGATAACTCTTTGCTTTTCTTCTTACAATATTATTTCATTCGCAAGAGATAACGTTTTCTAAGAAAATCTTCCAAGTTTGGACCACCATCATCATCGATGACTCGCACAAAAAAAGAAAAGAAGACAAAGAAAAAACAATCGTCACGCGCAATCTTCAGACACGATCTTTTTGTCCCGACCAATTCATTTTTCTCGCTCGACTGACCGATCCGAGAACCGATTAAGATTCCATCCGTAGAAGAGGCAAGGTCACGAGAAGAAGGAAAGAGACGAAAAGAAGAGAAGAAGAGGAGGGAAAGAGAGGAGAAGAAGAGCTAAATTGTGAAAAAAAGGGAAGGGCGAGCATCTCTCCGGAAGAGAGAACGCGCCAATCTTGGACGACACGCGTCCTGGAAAACGATGGAAATCCACGGAGACAACGGTCGATCCGTTCGGTGAATGGCGCGAGCAAAGATCCTCCTGCGGCGCGCTTGCGCGTGCACACGCGGTTGGGCCACGCGGTCTCCGTTTTGCTCGTTTTTCGTGGTCCCTGTCGGGCTTTGCAGGACCTGTGCGCGAGGGACTGGTCCGCGATCTACCGTAACCGCATTCCTCCTTACCTCACCTTGCCTCTCGCTCATCTCCTCCTCGCCTCCCCTCAGCCGCTTCAGGTGACTCCATCCTCCTCCCTCCCTCTCTCTCTCCACCCTCCTTCCTTCCTTCTCTTCTCGCCGTTCGACTCGTCCCTTTCCCCTCCTTTCCCCTCTGTCTCTCTCTCTCTCTCTCACTTACTCCTCTTCCCCTTCTTTTTCACCAAACCACTTTTCTCGTCGCTTTTATCCACCCGTTCGTGATCTTAACTCTTTCCCTCTTCATCGACCTACCTTCTTTCTCCTCCACGCTGCTTCTCTCCCTCGCTCTTGCGTCGCCTCTCCCTCTCTCTTTTTTCTCTTTTCAACGGACAAAAGGAGTTGGAGTTCCGAAACGTAGATGCACCTCGAGTGGAACAGGGGACCCACACCGAGGGCTCTTGTTTTACCCGCAATTACACGCAGTCTTGAAGCCGCACCGTTCGCCGTTTACGAGAACTTGGGACTCGTGCAATGTCCATCGAGGGCCGCGTGTACTCGCGCGTCTTGCCCCTGCCATCCGTCACTGTTTCGCATCACGGATGGACGCGTGTCGCGAGCCTTCGTGCCTTCTCTCCGTGTCGTCCACGTTCCACGTGGAACAATCGCTCTCCTTAACGGTTTCACGTGAACGTAGAACGTACGGTGTCCGGTTACGAGGGAGAGAGGGAGTTTTATTTTGAATGGGATTGCGTTTTAGGAAGGTGGAGTTTGAGGTTGAGCATGAAATTATTATAAGGATTAAAAATGGGTTAAAGATGCTCGTGAATCTTTTTATTAATCGTTCTCGCTATTTCTCGAATAATTAATGTTTGGACAAGTGGAATAATCGTGTCGTTTTCTTGAATTATGTTAACGATGATAACGAGGAAAATGGATATTCGGATAAGTGGAGTTTTATCGTACGTGGATGCTCGATTAAGACCTCTTTCGCGTAAAGTATCGACGTATTTATAGGACGGATGTCGATACGTTCAAACTGGTGACTTACGATGTATCAAAATTGTATAAATTATCCGTTAAAGTGTTACGTCTGAATTATAGTCGTTATACTCGTAATTCTCGTAAAAATACACGTCACGCGTCGAGAAACACGAAACGAGATGAAAAACGTCGAGATATATATGAAACACGTAGTAAAAATGCAAAGCAAGGATAATTTAAAGAAAGTTTTCGCCCTTCCTCGGCAAAAAAAACTCTTCGATCGTCGTTCGTTTCATTACCAAGTATTGGCAAAAAGTGAAAGCGTTAAAGAATCGAACGAAACGCAAGGTATATAGTTATTACGCAGCCCGTATATAACTCTGGAATTATCGCCTTCGGAACGAGGTGAAAATTTACGCGATTCCATTTGCAAAATACACCGATTAATCTTGGGAAGAATATGGAACCCGGTTTCCGAGATTCTCGAAGAAATTCATCGATCCTCGAAAATTATTCGCACGGATTGATTTGTTACACTTGTTACCGACGACCGATAATATCGGCTAATTGGGGGTGTTCGATCGGTTCCGACTCTGTGATTAACCGGCCCATTTAGAAGCCACCACCCGCGGAATACATGCAAATTTCGGATCGTTTACCAACTCGTCGACCACTTCGTAGGCAGGAACGGGTTCGCGGGAATGGGTTTACACCGAATGGCTCGAGCCATTTTATATAGAGCCATTTTAACGAGACACGGTGGAAATCTTTTAAACGATCCCTTTGACGAATTTATGACTTGAAATAACAGGTGGCCGGCGAGGAGGGGTCTCAGTCGCGCATCACCTTCCTTTCATCGTTGCTCAGTGTAAACATCGGTTTTATACGACGATCAACGCGTCACATGATCGCAACTTTCGTATAATATATTCGAGTTTTAGCGTAAGAGAGCGCGTGTACCGGTCGTTTGGCTCGCATCGGGCAGAGATTGGAGGCGGTGATGTATAAAGTTAGGGAGCTGAATATTCATTCATTCGGAGAATTTTGTTTCTCGAGTCCTTCGATCCTTCTCTCCTTTTAACAACAATTTTAACGATCGTCTAATGGAAATGTTACGTTTATTAAGAAAAAAATTCTGTTAAGAGGGATTAAGAGAGATTGATGCCTCCCTTCTTCGATGTTAAATATTTTCGATCCTAGTTCATTCCTTTTTGGTAAAGTAAACAGTCCGCAAGAAAATTTAGAACGAACGATCCAATTCGTTCCATTTTTCTCGTTTTATATACGCCATATTTAAATCGATATAACGCACGATCTGATTCATATTTTCTCACTTCCAGGTTCTACCTATATCTAAATCAAAAACCGTGCAAGTTCATCGCGCTATCATCCGTTTCGATCGACCACGTATCGTTTCGATGTCCACGCGTTTCTGTCAACGCGATCGACCGCTTTTCCACCGTCGATAAACCGATAAAATCTCTCCATTTCGCGCGTCAACGACACAGATCCAGCTACTCGTTCCACGCCAACCGAGTCGACCTACGTTTCCACCGATTGAGATCGTTCGACTCGACGGGTTCGTAAGATCGATGGGGAGGAGAGAGAAAGAGAGAGAGAGAGGAAGAGAGAGAGGAAGAGAATCGATAGGGTATGCCGGTTGGGACTGGTAAATTTCTACGTTCACGTAGCCGGCAAGCAACCACGAATTACACGCCTTCTGATATCTTGGTTTGAGCTGAAGGCGGGCGAAGCAACCGGTGAACCGGCTGTCGGCCTCTGTGAAGGTCCGCGCGAGCGGCCCTTCGGGCCACTTTGCATAGCCGAGCCTCATCGGACCTCCCACAGCCCGACCGGCTCTTCACCATCGGAAATCTGCCTTTCTACTCCTCCTCCGCCTTCTTCTTCCTCCCTCCTCGATCCCCGCCTTTCGTTTCTTCAGTATTTTGGTCATTTTTTCTTTTTTCTCTCTGCATTTTTTCCCTTTCTTTTTGGTATTTTTATCTTTTCGTCTTTAGTTATCGGATTAGATTTCAATTAGACTTGCAATTTTGGATTTTCATCGATTAGTTTTATCATGGAGTTTTTCCAATTTTTGTGTTTTTATCCTCAATTGGACAAGATTATTCGATTCGTTCTCTTCGTTCGATCTCTCTTCCTTGAATCTTCGTTCGAAACCTACAATTGTAAAGGAAATATACAATCTTTGGCAAGTCTTTTTTTTTCATTCCGTTTTCTCTTAATAACAATATCGATTTCGATTACACATTGTGCGATCGTACGTCCGTTCGGAATGATTGGATCGATTCGATTGGAAGGAAGGATTGCGTCAAACGTTCAATTGGACGCCTATTATTCAACTGTAAACCCGTGGCTACCAGCGAAATCGTGGCGCAACTATCACCGCCAGATATATATCTATCCGTATATCCAGTCATATTTCTATCCTCATGACCGAGCAACCTGTGCAGCCGACCTTGACTCGTAACTCGCTCTCTTCTCGCGTCTGTAAAAACTACCATCGTCCAACCCTTCTTTACCCAACACCCGTCACGCATTTAATGCCGCTCCCCGTACATTTATCCGGCCTAGCGAGCGTCTCCATCCCTTTGACACCACTAATATTGAATCGTTGAACGATTAAACGAAACGATTTATCCAATGTATCAAGTTAGTTCTCTTATTCGTCTTATATCGAAACCAGATGTTCGATTTATTCCATGAAATCTTATTAAAATTCCGATCGTTGAATTTCGAAAATTGTATACAATAAATATATATATATATATATTTAAAACAATTTTAATCCGCGCGTTGAGATTTGTTCATCGTCCAAAATATTAAATTAGGAGGATCCAATTTAACTAATAAATATCATAATAAAAGCAATGCACTTTTTCTATAATCCATGGCATATTTAATCGACGTCTTCTCCAAAAAATCTCAGAAAGTTATCTCTATTCGTCATTAACAATACTTTCTCTCAACCCGTACGTCTTCGTTAACCCAATTCAAGAGGAGTATCCCGCGATGGATATAAAAATGGATATTGGAAATATTGCAAAGTTTTATGGACCGCTACCGAGAAATACTTCTTCACGGGCTGATTGTATCGAATCTGGACTGGTTCGGTTGTGGACCTTCCCTCCCCCCCTTCCTCGGTATTCTCCCCCCTTCGAGGCGTACGTGCACGCGTCGCGTTAGCGTTTATCAACCGTGGCACAAATCGCTCGGGGCAATGGCGCGATATTACCACCTTCTGCCGTGACAAACCGTTAAGGGAACTCTTAATTCATTGAAACGCGGCGGAAGCAAGTTACCGGTTGTTCAAGATCCCCCGATAATGGCTAATGAAAACTTGTTCGCCCGCTCTGATTGCACGCCCTGTGCGCATCGCGCTTGCGCCGAATATATCGGATAACTGTATCGTTTATTCGATGCCCGAACACAACATGTGTCTCGTTATACGCGGTTGAAATACGAGATTTAAAAAAAAAAAAGGAGATCGTTGTTACGAGAGAATGATACATAATTCGATCGGTATTGTCAAAATTATCGGGTACATTGAGATTTCTTTCTTCTTCAACATCGAGGTTTTCATCAATTCTCTTTTATTAACAATCGTATTTCTCGCGAATGTAGATCACAAGTTACGTTTAGTCGTTACAAATATCTAAAATATCTTCGTTAAGAGAAAAAAAGAAGCGTTACTCCTTTGAACAAATGCACTTTGATCGCATGTAATTATTTTATACACCAATTACACCATTTCTCTTGGCACAAAACGATCTTTATTTTATCATTAATTTAAATATTTTCGAATCGAATTTAAAATAATACAAACGCATTATAAATCCATTCCAGTTGTGAAAATAAGATGATTTTCGCATCGTGAAAACGTATATATATCATACGTCACATCCTCGTGGACGGGAACGAGCCGAAAATTTCGCCATCGGGTTCATCTGCGAAGGGGGTAGAGATTGAATGGTAGAGATTTCCGTGAAAAGAATGGCACGACCCTATCGCGTGGCATAGCGAACAATGGCCGATTGACCCTTTGGCGTTATTGTGCAAAAACAAAAAACAAGAGCAAGGGGAAGGAGTAAAGAAGGAGGCACGCGTTAATGGGCGAAAATGGTGGAGGGTGGCATGGCGGAGGAACACGCGGCATTGTCACGATCGTACGAATCCGTTCGTCGGGCAAAGAGGTCAGCAATTAGACGAATAACGAGACTAATCGGGACAGAACGGTGTGTTTACGGTGTTCTTGCATTGTTTTATAACAATAATCTCCCACGAACGTCGGCCGAGAATGGAAGAGATTGAATCGAGAGAGTGATTCACTTCCGTGAGATTCGAGATTGGTGGACGTCTGGTGCCACTATTCTCTGATCGGTGTTGGAATTAATTGCTGTTGGTAAACGGGTCATAGATTTCCCGTTTTGATTGAGAATGTGTATGTTATTGGAGAAATTGTTAGAAAAATTGAGAAATATAAGGTATCATAAAAATATAAGGTTTAGCTAATTTCGATTTTTCTGTAACAATGAATTGAATTTTTCCAAAATTTGTTCATTAATGATTTGAAAATGGATATAATTTTTTAATAAAATAAAGTTCTTTCCAATATTAAAATTACGAAAATGTATCTTCTATCTCTTTATTTCAGATATAATATAAAATTTCCCTATTATTCCCGAAAATTATCAACGATCTTTAAATTCAAAATTATACATAATTATACATATTAACGAAGTAATTGAAATTAAAAGTTGATATTAAAAAAATAAATAAATAAATAAATAAATAACGAATCAAACTATTATTATTACGATCATTCGTGTACGATTAAAAAAAAAAGAAAAAGTATTCATCATTTATACTTTTCGTAATATAAGCACGACATTATAAAATCTTCGTCCTAGATTTCTTCTTTAAACATCGCCTCTCGCGTCTTATAGTAGTATTTTATAGGACGCAAGTGAAAGCAGAGTTCTTACACCGTATTATGTTTCAATTCGGCGACAGTTCTCTCGACGCAGTTTGTTAAAAGTTTTAGCCTTTTAGTTTGAGGTGTGTCACGGCCGAGAGCGCCGGAAACATCGAATTAAACATGGCCCCGGAGGAAATGAAACATGAGATATGTTCTTTTGATTTAATTGTTACGCGCGACGCTGACACGAGTTAAAATTATGGGCCAACATTTGATGCGACATACGTTGTCAAGGTTGTCAATTTACCATTAAATATTGTAACGTTACTATTATAATCAAAACATTGATCTTCGCATTAAGTTCGATAAAAATCCATTTTATATTCAAAGAATCGTTTTAATATTCGAAAAGGAATGAAGCTTGAATAAGAATTTAATTCTTATAAAGTTTAACAACATAT
>NW_006263630.1:197946-205582 GCF_000469605.1 Apis dorsata | reverse complement strand
AATCGTTACCTTGAAAAAAAAAAAAAAAAAGAAGAAAATATTTAAAGTATTCGATAAAAGAATATCTTCGATTCTGTCGAACGATCAAACGATCTTACTAACCTGTTCTATTACGTAATGCGTTTCAGCGGAATCGGATATTTGCACGTTCGCGACGAGGACGGAACATTTTCACATGGTTAACAAACCATCGACGGCGTTGTTCACATCGGACACCAGGCCGAAAGCCTTGAGGGAATTGTACGAGGCTGCCGCTATAGTCGCTGTCAGAAGTTTGGATAGCCTGAGAAGGGATGGCAGCTCCATGGATATGTTCCTGTGCACGCCCGTCCTTGGCAAGAGAAGGCGAGACCAAAGTCTCGACATCGAATCCAGGATCGTAAGTGTAATAATCCTCCTATGGTGCGAATATTCGGATTACCTCGAAACATTCCCATTCATATTTACCCATCATCCATTCGTCCCATAATTATTTCTCTCCTCTTCCATCGATCGAGAGGATTTAACGAAACGAAATTTATGCTGGTAGGCTCGAATAAATTTTTATTAATTCGAGAAATAATAGCGAGAAAAATTTTCGAGAATTTTTTCCATCCACGAAAAGTTTAAAAACTATAAAAAATAAAATATCAAATTTTTCGTTTCGAAAGCGAAATATTTATTACTACAATTAACTGGATATTAAATTTTTCAAGAAAAAAAGGAAACGATAAAAATCTTTTTTTTTTCCATCATCAATTAATGCCACGAAGCCAACTATTCTCGAATCTTTCGTTGCTCAACGGAACGATACACCTGTACGAACGTAAACCAGAAGGAGGCACGAAAGGATTGGATTTAGCCAGGCTGCGTATCTCTGTTAAATTGTAATCCCATTGGTGTGGCCAAGCAACGATAGAGCCGTGGTTCAATGGGAGATGTCATGGGAAGTCAGGGAGATACATTGAATTCACGGTGGTCGGGGGGCCATGAATCGTTCTATAACGATACGTATCGTTCCCTTGCATTATTCTCCGTTCCGTTAATGCATTAGTACATTAATAACGCACGATCCGATCCGACTTCTCCGATCCCTTCTCATTTACTCTTATTAGGGGCTATTATCGACCACGTATTTTTCCTGTATTATTTAATTTCGCCCGTTCTTTTAATTAGCGTCGTTAAGCGGCAATCGAGGAAAGTTTTGAAAGTAAATTTGATCGTTTGATTGTTTCGTCGAGAAGAATTGGAATGTTGATGATGGAAAGTTTTATGGCACAAAGGTTCGATACGATTTTGCGTATATAGGGTGTCTTATTGGAAATATCTTATCTCTTATTTATTTCTCTTTGAATGTTTATTACTTTAAATCGTTAAATCATTCTTACCACTTTTACTTCGTATCTCATTTTTAAATCGATATAAATTATTTCTAGAATGAAATAGATTCGGAGAAACTTAATCTATCCTCGTAATATCCATCAACTCGAAATGAATAATCGAAACGAATAATTATATATCCACAACGTCGCGCAACACGCGATCGAAATTCATCGGTCAAAGAACCGAAAAGCCAAATTTTTCGTAGAACCCAACCACCTGGCCAATAAAATTAGGCACAGTCACTATATACAAATCCATCATTATACACATACACTCACACATGTATTTCCGTTTCGAAGATGGAGCGTTTGTTCCTTCGTCTCACACCCACCATCGAGAGGTTGTGCACGGTTATTTCACGAAATGGAATTGGAACTCGTTTCATTGCCCTGTCAAACGGTTAATTCACTCGGTGCCGCGACCCGAGCCATAAATCCGCTGCTCGTATTACAGTTCTCCACCCAGCCACGCACCGCCATTAACAATCGGCCATTATCGAAAGTCGATCAACCCTCGTCGATTTCTCGTGGATTTCCAGAAGTTTCAGAGATCCCCTTCTCTGTTATTATTATTTTTTTTCCCCTTCCTTCTTCTTTTTATTGCGGCGACCCCGATTTTCGTTGCCCCTCGTCGTGGCAGGAAGGCGTTCCCTGTTGATATTGACAACAACAAGAAGTCAGAAAGGAGACTTCCGGCCTCGATCGAGGGGAGAAGGAAATCAGAGTTCTTTGATCGCGGTGACGTTGGAATTCTTGGATTCGAACGTCTCGTCTCAGAGAGTGAAGAAAATGCGAGAGGCTCGACGGAAATCCCTCTTTTCGACTCCCCTTTTCGCTCTTTCGCTATTCTCGACTTTTTTGATTTATGTTGGATTAGCAACGTTTCGAAGGATAATCGAAATATATTGCGTAGAAGGAAAAATTATTTAGATTTTCTATTCTAAAATTTATTCCACGAATATGTTTGTATATGTTTGTATAAGAGTTCGTAGCTGTTTTCAAAGAATATTTTTTCTTTTCAGTCGTTGAAGTTATATGAAGAGTAACTGATGAAAAAAACTGGAATAGAATACGATTTTCATGGAGAACGATGATCGAATCGTTTAAAAATTTGCTCTTCTCTCGAGATGTAATGTAGGTCTTTGATCCACTTTAACGTTCATCTCTATTCTCATCAATTCTTGGAAATGGAATCTCAGATTGAGGTTATGTTTATATTCGGCCATCCGGTAAGAAGATCAATTTTAGATGCGGAGGATCTATGAAATATTACAGAATAAGTAAACTTTTAAAAAAATATCAAAACTGGGCTTTCATTATCACTTATTTGTATAATTTAAATAACCCTTTCTATTCATTGATTCATCAAAATTCCCTCTCAATTGAATCTTCGAAATGCAATATTCGAAATAACCAATCACCATTTTTTTTCTCGCATGTGATCTAGAACAAAACGAAAGGAAATTTTTCGGTGTATCTTCATCCAATTCCTTTCCTGATACAACCAAATACGCAGCAGATACGTATACGATAAAAAGATGACCCCTCTGTGTTTCGCATCCGAGGAAATCGGTTATCACACGTTACGTTCTCCCAGATAAACGAAGATTTAATGGCGGGACGTCCTTGAGGAATCCTTGATACTTCGGAGGCAAAGTTCACGAGCTCGTGTGACGACCTCTATTCTAACCTCACTTATCAACCTCCCCGGCTCGTTTCTAGCCACACGCTAAGATTTATCGATGCACACGCGTCCTTCGAGGAAAGGCTGCGCAGCAGGTTGTTCTCTGGCAAGTAGTGATGGCACGAGTCTCAATTCGAAACGATTCCAAATTTCTAACCCTATGTATCGATTGTGTAACGATTAAAAGAAAATTCTTAGAACGAGTATCGATGAATTTTGTCGAGATTTAAGAAGTTTCGATCAAAGCGACTCGAATTTCGTTTCATGTACAAATATTCGTTGTATGTGAACAAATACGGATTCGAAGTGATTCGAAACCCATCGCTACGGCGAATCGAATCTCCTACGGCGATAACCAGGACGTTTTCCTCTCGTTCCTTCGGGCTACCTGTTAATAGAGTGGAATGGATCGAGGAGTGACTCGAGGCTGACGTAGCTGGATCACGTCTAGCTCTTTTCCAGATTGCTTGCGATTTTTCTTTTCTTTTTTTTTAAGAAACGAGCGTGATCGCATAATTCTCGCCTAAAAGTACATTTCATTCGATTCTTATCAACACTGGGATCGCCAAATCGAGTGAATCGTCGGTTGAATTAAAATTAATATTAATTTCTATTCCAGATAATAATTAAACGTAATTACATTAACAAAGCGATTAATTAACATTAGAATCGCCAAATCAAACGAATTGTCGGTTAGAAAATTAACTGTAGATTTAAAATTAATATTAATTTCTATCTCCATAATACTACTTTATAACTTACAACGAACAAAACGATTAATTAACACTAAAATTGCCAAAGCGAATTGTTAACTGTAGACTCTGATTTAAAATGAATATTCACGTATAATTATTTGCACACCTACCCCATCCACCACGAACGGTGGAAAAAATTCGCCAACTCAACGTGTTGCAACACGTTTCATAACCTAATTTTTTCGAAAGCCGATACATCGAAGTTCTACAGCATCGAAGAGGGTTGAAATGAGGGTTTCGGTGGTAAGCCGCGGAGCCGGTTCGCGAGGAGGGGAAAAAAATCGGTCGATCCATTTTCACCTGGCTTGAAACGAGCTCCTCTGTTGGCGCATCTCTTAGTCAGTTAGAAAAGGGCCCTGCCTGAAACACAATCCGTTCCGTATCCCGTGCGTGAAAGCCGGTTGGTCACGAGGTGACATCCGACAATGCATGTGCCCACGCGGCTCCCCAGCGCGTAAAACAACGTCGCTCGCTTTTCTTTCGCCGCAGCATCAAGTTTCCTCCCGAGGAGGAAGGAGGAGGATGCTATGACGGCCGCTTCTTCCAATAACGCGGGGAAAGAATACGAGATTCGCAAAGTTCCTCTGGCCTTTGGAATCGGGTGGAGGGTGGGTGGGGTGTTTTTTCGAGTGCTCACGCGTGATTCGTGTCGTTGCAGCCGGCCGCTATCGAGGATCTGCGAAGATGGACGTCCACGGAGGCGCTCGGGGACGTTACAGTGCCGCCCGATTGCATGTCCAGGATCTTGGGAGATACGACGACCGACGACGCCGTCGATCACAAGCTTCCCAGCCCCGAGGAACAGGTCCAAGCCATCGCTCTCAAGTAAGGGAGATCTTCTTTTTCCCGTTGTTGAAGGGATAAGAGATATCGATGATTCGATGGGGGAAGAGGGGATTTCGCCTATTTCTTTTATTTTTCTAGATCGAGTTTGAAAGATTTCGCTAGAATTATGGAAAATTTAAGATTTGAAGGCAAAATTTAATAGTCACTTGGATAATTTATTGTTCAAAATTATTTATTATTATTCGAGATTTTTAACTAATCTTTTGTTTTAGACAGTTTTTAGGAAACGAGAGAATGGATTTGTTTTATATCCTTTAAATTTTTAATTTGACTTATGAGAGAATTCTAGGAAATAGATTTGCTTTCAAAGTTTCAATTTTTCTTAATTTCATTCAAATCTTCCATTCCGCGAAGAACAGATTATTTATTTTCTGAGTTTCAATTATTCTTAATTTTAAATTCGATCTCGAATCTTAAATCTTTCCCCTACTTTCGTTACTGACGTGCTTCCTCTCGTGGCAGATTCCCGGCGGAAATCGTGGCGGTGGACGTAAGCGGAAGAGGATTCGAGAGAATGTCGACGAGGAGAAGATCTCTGCTGTCCGGCCCGGAGAGCCAAGAGACAGCGGTGAAGAGGCGATCGCGGCCTCGAAGGCCCAGAGGAAAAAGACGAAACACGATCGCTGGCACCGATCAGAAAGAAATTCGACAGGCTATAGGAGGGTGAGTTACGTCTCTGTAACGTTCGCGATTTTAAGAATTATTAAACCAAGTATTAACAAACTTGGTGTATAAAAAATCGATCGAGATTTATAGATTAAAACAATTATAGACGATAATATATATCCTGTACATTTATTTATCTTCGTAAAAATACTTTAACAATATCGACGCAATGTTTAGCTTTTTCCTAATTTAAAACTATTCCGTAATAAATGAAGATCTATCGAAGAACCGTTCGCAAAATCTTTCGATAAATAAAAGTGAAAATAAAAAACTCGAATTTACTCGACGGAATTGCTTTGAAAGCATCGATAACGATACTTTCGATCCCTTATAGAGAGATTAACCATACGATATGATGTTCAAATAATCGTACCGCCCCATTAGTATTTCTAGTTAATTAAAAATCCATCATCCTATCTTTCTTTCTCCCTTTTTCCCAGAGAAACGACCGGAGAGGAGGCGGAGGAGACGATATCGAACATGGGATCGAGAGCTCATCGATCAGCGAGCACGGACATATTGGGTTCGTCGAAGAAGGACTCGCCCGCGGAAAAGAAGTCTCACTTCAACACGTTGAAGGCGTGGGGTATGTCCAGATTGAAACTGATCAGCCCGAAATCGAGCCAGCAACAGCAGCAGCAACAACAGCAGCAGCAGCAACAGCAGCAGCAGCAACAACAGGAGCAGCAACAGGAGGGGACAGAGAGGTGAGAGCGAAAGGATCAGTCGGCGAGAGATGGAGGAAACGAATATTAACGAATAAAAAATGGGCAGGCGCAGGAAGGACAAGTCTCACGAAAGGAAGCCGAGCTCGTCGAGCTCGAGCGGGAAGAGCACCTCGAGCATACCTGTATCCGTGCCGAGCGGCGAGAGACAACCGAGCGTGAAATTGCGCGAAAGCGCGGCCCAAAGGAGGGAAAGACGAAAGGGAGGAAGCAGGGACGAGCCGCCTCATTCCAGTTCTGGAAACTGGAGTGCGTCCTCCGAAAGCGGAAGGGCGAGTATCGGAAGCGAGACGACCACCACCACGCACCAGCCGAGGTACGACTCGACTCTCGCTTTGACAATTTTAACGGCAGGCATTTTCTTTAATTAAAGGAAGGAAGAAAAACATTAAACGAAGAGAAACATAGTTAATAATTATATAACGAAGCAACGAAACAATTGTTTTTTTTTTTTACGAATGTTGTCCATTTTAAAACAAGTTTCGTAACGTCTCTTTTTCTTAGAATTTTGAAAATTCAATATTTTGCTATAACATGTAACGTATTGCGATTAATTATTTCTCAAGTGTCATTACACATATTGTTTTCTTTAGATAGGTAAATAGTAGGATAAACGAAGATAAGATCAATTATATTTACTCCTTGAGAGGAAGCAAGTATCATCGAATCAAATAACATTTCTTTATCACGAGTGGTATCACGTATCCTCTTCACGCACGTACTTAAGTTTTACTATCCGCTTTAACGAAGCGTTTTGTCCCGCAGATCGACGACGACAGCTTCGATTGGAACTTCCTCGACGTCATTGAGCCACGTGAGGCGTTTCAAAGGACGAGACACGTCGACCTCGTCCTCCGTGACTTCGGAGGGCACGCTGACCCCGGATATTATACAGGATATAGCCGTGGTACCGTTCTCGGACGACGGCGAGACGTCGTCCGTGTATTCCTGCGACACGGAGGGTTATTACACCTCGTTCCACGTGGACTCCGGGTTGAAAACGTTGAGGGAAGAGGATCCCGTCCCCCAGTGTCCATTGATGAAGTCGAACGACGTCAGCTCCGATCCTACCTCACCCATCATCGAAAACGAGTACGAACTGTTCGGAAGGGGGTCCACGTCGACGACCACCAGCTCCGCGGGCACAGTCTGTACAGCTTTAATGGCGCCACCCCCGCCTGAAAGAAAATCTAGCCTTACCGTTGTTGCTATGGTACGAGAAAATTCTTCTTGTTTCCAATAAAATTGTATACCTGTTAGAAGGCTATCGAACCGTTTCTCAAACCGATATTTTCCATATTAACTTCGATCGAATCTTCCCCTCTCTATTTTTGAAAAATTGTGAAGGGCTAATAAGAGATATCGATCGACAGGTTCACGGGCCGAATCAAAATGGCGGCGAGTCACCGGACAGCGGCCACAACACCTCGTCATCGCCCGTGGAATCGGCCTCGAGCCCTGCCTGCACGGGAAGGTCGTGCTCGGAATTCGAGTACTCCGAGTCGAGCGATCTCGAGGGGTGCGAGAGGATCGAGAGGATCCGTTCGAAGACCGCGATCAACACGAGCCGTATACCGTCCATGTGCGTGATCACCCCTC
>NW_006263630.1:196668-197833 GCF_000469605.1 Apis dorsata | reverse complement strand
GGCTCGGACGACGAGCAGCAGCACGCGAGGGACACGGAGCAGGCGAGTAAAAAGGCGGAGGGGAGGAAGGGCGATCTTCAAGCGGGCGGATCGGTGCTGATGTCGGCAACGGTCGGCACCTCGAAGATGGAGGTGATCAACGGCCAGGACAAGAACCTGTACGCGACGATCCAGGTGCTGCCCTCGCCCACGAGCGAGAAGGCGGCGACCATCGTTGGCCAGAGTCAATCGACCAAGATCAGCCCGTTGAGCGGCGTTCTGGGCAAGCTTCGTGGCGTGCTTCCGGGGAGAAAGCACGTGTTGAAGGGCGGCGTGCAGGATCATCATCAGGGGGGAGGAGACTCCGGCGACTATGTAACCATAGCCGACGTGAGAAATAACAACGACAAGCGGCAGGATTCGGCTTCCTGCCCGACGCCCGCCCGTTCCCCCGTCACCTATGCCAACTCGGACATATTCAAGAAGGACGCGGAATACGTGAGCTTGAGCGAATTGCCTAAGAAGCCTGATTCGTCGTTGGAGAGGAAGAGGCAGGGCGCCAGGGTCACGTTGGACTCGGAAGGCAAGGTTGTTTACTCGTCCGACAGCTTGAAGAGGAGGAAGGGGGCGCACACTACGTTTAATCCAGGTGCGTTTCGTTGGATATATCATCGGTGGTGATCCTCTCTGAGCATCGTATCCTCTCTTCGAATCTCTCTTCTCTCGAAAAATTTCCCAAGATCACGCGTGTATAAGCGAATACTCTCTTCTTCAATCGCGAGATGACTGGTTCCAATGAAAGTCACTTTTATTCGTAATTCGTAATACTTATAACTCTTCCACGAACGTTAATTAATAAAAACATTAAAATTAATATTTTTACGCCACGCAAGGCAATAGTAATTGTAACCATAACGATGATATCGAGCGATAATTTTTTATTTTATATATTATATAATTTTGCAATAAGTTATTCGCGTACAAAAATTTTTCTTAAAAACGTACAAAAAGAATATCCTTCGAACGAAAGAATAGAATCTATTACGTATCTATTACATAAGCGTTTTCGAGGTCCATTAAAAAAAAGAAAAAACGTTTACTCGTGGAAAATGCAGGTCCGTTCGTGAGAGAGGGCGTGTCACCTAGCCCATCCCCCCTGCTGCACCGCGCGACCCCCAACGTTCGA
>NW_006263630.1:184025-195470 GCF_000469605.1 Apis dorsata | reverse complement strand
TGGAACGGGGCTCCGTCGACGAGGAGTTTGGGTGGTCGTCGAGGGAGAGGGACGATCGTTGGACGATCGAGTACTCGGATTTCGGGGGGGTGGCGTGCGTGGATAACGGGCAAGCCTCGAGGAGGTTGGACACGTTTCGAGGAGGTGGGAACGATTCGAGGGTGGAGAGGAAGGTGAAACGGAGCGAGAGTTACAGGATGGCGAACAGCCCGATAATGTTTATCAAGAAGTTTTCCGGGGAGAAATCGTCCAAGATCTGCAGAACCCCCTCCGAGGAGTTGCAAGAGGAGTTGTTGAAGGAGAGGATCAATTATCCCGAAACGATCTCCAGCCCCGAACCTCCCCTCGATGGGAACGTGAACTTCGACATGAACGTGACCATCTCGATTCCCATTGCGAGTGTTTGCAAAAGCCCTAGGCCCAGACCCACCGACATCGAACCCGCGAGGGTGCTTAAATATTCTGGGAACGACACCGAAATTTGGTGATTGTTGAGATAATTTCCTCGTCACTCGCGACGCCTATGATAATTCTTATCTTTTCGTCTATCCTCGTCGATTATGCGAAAAGGCATATCCTCGGTTATTTTATCTTGGAATCCCGTCGTGAGAAGTTAGTTCGAGAGTTTCTTTCTTTTTTTTTCACCTGTGATAGTGTATACGTACTTATAATTATAATGGATATCGAGAGCAGTTACGATAAAAAGCACGGTTTCTTATTTTTTAAAAATACGATGGAACGTCGATAATTTCAAATTAATTAATTCAAATTCTTTTCACGTACGTTCAAAATTCAGGAAAAATTGTGTACCCTTTTTTTCACAAAAGAAAAAAAAGAAAAGAAAAATTGCCAAAACTTCTTCCTTCAAAATATAACTTTCTCCACTCTTCAGGAAATCTTCTCGTCGAATCCTCGATTCTCTTCCGAGCATATACAGATATACAGACGATTACGTAAATATGCGCGCGTTAGATAATTAACGAGGCGAGGGCGTCATAAGCAATAAATAGATCGATCGGCGGGAGATCTGATCAAGGATCGAGGATGAATAAAAGAACGAAACGGAATAATAAAAACAGTACTCGACGTCCAAGTTATCGTACGGCGCTCGCTCACGTGTTACTTGGATCCGTCCGTTATAACGGGAGGGTTGTCATTGGTTGGAAATTAATGAGGGCAAACGATCCGTTGTACGGCCATAACGATAAAGAGATCGAGCAATGTTTTTCCGTGTCAATATACGTATATACGTATACGTACGCACGATAGAAAAGTCACGTTTCCCTTGTATCTGTGGCTTGGTCTGCCGGCAGCTGCCCCTAAACGGTAACGTTGCGAAACGATAAACGCGAAATTCAATCGGCTGTTGTCGCGTTTTACGGCCTACGGAATATTTCAGAGTTCAATAGTTTCGTCGATAAGTGGCCTGCCGGCCATTCTTCTTGCAAATGTGAATGCGCATGCCTTTCGCAAGGTTAATAGATAACGCGTTACCATCAGTTCCTCCGTCTTTAACGAGCTATGGATTTGCCATTTTTCTTCGACCGAGAGGCCGATTACACCCTGTCACTCCAATGAAAAATATTTACCAGCGTTTTATCGCGCGCGGATTCCTCTCTTTCTCGATCTCGATTCGCAAGACGAGCGAATGCTTTTTTTCCATCCCGATTTTCAAACCGTTTTTTTATCGCTCCGAATAAATTCCTCTAATTTTTCGAGAGAGGAGAAACTTTTTGGCTTCGTCGATTTGGGACGAGAAAAATTAAACAAGATACTGACAATATCGATATTTCTGCGTGTTTTTCCTCGAGCTATAAAAAAAATATTTTAACAGTGGAAGAATTTGATTGAATAGCAAGAGTCGAGGAATTTTTAATTCTCAAATTTAGTCCGGATATTATTTTCAACTGCAATTAGATAGATTGTTATATTTGTACTCCACAATTTCATCACAAAATATTATCAAAATCAAAAATAGAATAACCTAGTAATAAATATCTAAAAATTATTCTCCGTAATTAGATTTCGTAGGAAATTTCCTTTCCGCAAAAATATCACTTAAATTACTAAAAAGATATTACTTAAAACCAACATCGAGAACAACAATTAAAAATTATCCTCTTACCTACGATCGTTCAATGATCAGGTAAATTTACATCCTCCCCCTCCCTAAGCTTAATCTGAAAAAAAAAACCAATCCTTATCAATTTGTCCGCCGCCGACAAAGAAATTATGAAGAAACCGAGAAGAGGGAAGTAAATAGGAAATCTTGGTCGGTATTGAACCGAGGCGTGCAATAAAGCGAGCGGCCGGGAGCGACGAAGACGCCGATAAGCTGGAAAAGTCCAGCAGGGAGCCCCCAATGAAGCCTCACTTTGTTAGCCCTTATCAGCATCATTAGCCGCTGGCTCAATAACTAACCGAGTTGCATCAGACGCGATGTTTATCCCGCCCGATAATTCCAGATCCAGATAAACAAAATTCCCTCCCTTCCCGCGGTTTCGATTCAAATACTTTCGAACGGATGCCGCAGCCCTCAGTTAGCCTCGCTCTTTCTCAGCCTCGTACACGTCCCTTTTTTCTTCTCAACCACCCCCTCCGCCAACCATCCCTCCAAGTCGTCCAAATTTTATCGTACGTATCTACGATATTTATATTTCGAGGTGACGCAATTTTTCGCCGTTCTTGCGATCTTTTCGACCCCCCCCTCCCTAACGAAGACCGACTGTGATCATCGATCAAATTTTCATTTAACCGCGTAAATCTGTAATTCGTGGCGGGTATAATAAGAAGTAATCTAGTCGCATGGCATCTGGCCACGGTAGAGATCGAAACGGTTTATCAATGGACGGAATTAGATATATTGGGTAGATATACGTTGTTCGAGGAGGGACGAAGCGATTCAGGAAGTTGTTGGAGATCTTCACGCGTGAGTCGGTTGGCGGTGAGCCGCGAGGGGGGAAGAAATTGGCGTTTTTAGCGTGTGGCGATGATAACGCGGTTATCTGTCTAGCTGCGAAGAGGAAACCTTGTCGCTAGACAGGCGGTCGCCGGCTTCGATAGCCTGTGAGAGAGATTCGATCGTGAGAGGAGCTCGTGGTATTCTAGATTTGACAGTCGGCGGGGGAATTACACAGTTGCATCCCAATATGTTGGCGAGGCATCTTCTTTTTATTGCGACCAGACGACACCGTAAGTCAGAAATTCTTTCTCTCCCTTTTCTTTTCTTTTTTTTTTTAATTCTAACAGTTTTGAATTCTTTGCTCCTTTTTGTTTTTTCTTTTTTCTTTTATTATTTATGAATTATTTTGAGTTCTCTCGTCTTATTATATTTATGTAAAATTTTGTTTGTTGGAAAAATAAAATTTGGAGGGAATAAAAATTCGATCAGCAGGATTAATTGTTTTTATGGTTTTTTTGGTTTTTGATTTTTGGTTTTCGCGCAGGGAATGTGGAATTCTTCTTTGTTAATTTTTTTCTTCTGATTTAATTTTCTTTTTTTTTTTTTTTTTTTTTTTTTCTTTTTTTATTTATGAATTATTTTGAGTTCTCTCGTCTTATTATATTTATGTAAAATTTTGTTTGTTGGAAAACTAAAATTTGGCGGGAATAAAAATTCGATCAGCAGGATTAATTGTTTTTATGGTTTTTTTGTGTTTTGTTTTTTGGTTTTGCCCGCGGGAATGGGGAATTTTTTTTTTTTAATTTTTTTCTTCGGATTTAATTTTCTTTTTTTTTTTTTTTTTTTTTTTTTTCTTTCAATTTTTACGGTTGGAGATAGATAGCATTATTCTTTGATAAATATCCAATGTTTATCGTTGGAATTTATTTCCAAGAATTTTTCCATAAGTGGAAAAATTTACGGTTTCGTGATAGATCAGGCCTCTCGTTTTTAATCTTTTTTTCATCGTATCTAAGAACGAGATATAAGATAAAATATTTTAAATCGAAATATATATCTTAAAAATTGATTTTCCGCGTTTCGATTTTACTTTATTGTTTTTAAATAATTGATAATATTTAGCTTTTCAACGGCTCGTTTTGCTTTGTAACTTGTGTCAACTGCGTAGTTTGTCAGTAAATTGGTATCGCGCAATATTATTCTTATATAATAATATTAAATTCGCTATTCAGCGCAATATGCATAGATTAACTTTAACATTATCTTAGAAATTAAATATAGATTCCGAAGAAAATCGAAGAAATTGATTAAAATTTTTAACTATTTCTTTCCTCGATATCTGCATATTCATAAAAAAAATATAATTTGGTAAACAGTAAAAGAATAAAGAGTAAAAACAATATACAATCCTTCTTTCAAATTGCAAATTCTAATTTAAAGAGAAAAGTTTTTGAGTAATTTATTTCTAAAATTAATTATATTAAATAATTTGTAAAATATCGTGATATTGTCAAATGTATCCTTCGTTTTCATTCTCTCATATAGTTTTGTTCTAAATTTTTCGTTTTCTAACGTGAAATCAAATTACATAATTAATTATTTAAAAATTTTTGAGAAACAGAATTACATTTGAATTGAAAAGAACTATATATTCTTTTACAAAACTTAGTTTAAAATAATCAAGACACGTGTCAATTGAGTAAATATACACATGTGTAATAATCGTATTATTTGCTTGTATATTGAGCACAATCAAGTGAAACAATCTCAATCTCGTGTTATGAAACATGTCCATTCTTGGCAACGAATAAAACGATTTGCAATCAATAAATTGATTAACGTCCACCAAATAGGTTTACGAAATTTCACGAGAGACGTGTGTTGAGTTGTCCGTGTGACTTTTCACTTTCTCGTTGTTATTATCAACTTTAAATTTTTGCATAAAAAGAAAAAAACGAATCCAATACATTAAGTAATCACACAGAGAAAAAACAACGCAATTATATTTCTAAACATACGATGATTCATAGTTGATAAATGAAATTTTTTAAATATATATTATTTTTATTTATTTCATTTATTTCTTTTAGTTTCTTGTTCTCGTTATCTATTTCACGAACAATTTTTGCACAAAAGAACAAACAATGAAAAATGTAATAATGTCACGAGGATAACATATTTATATTTCCACTTAATAATTTATTTTTTTTTTTCTTAATTCATTTATCGATTAAATTTGATAATGGTAACGTTTATCTTTTAATATTTGAATGTTTTAATTTTTTAGTTTAATACGTTAAGTCTAGAAATGAATTCAAAATTTAATTATTTATCGATCATTTAAATACGTATTCGTTTTATATCATTATTGAATATTCGACGATTATTAGCCTTTCAAGTTGAGAGTTTAAACGTATCGAAGATTATATGCGTTAATAGTCTTGTTGTTTTAAATATTTATCATATTTTTATTAATCTTATAAAATTTGATTGCCATATCTAGAAATTATACATAAAAATTTCGACGAAAAGATTTTTGCACATTATTTTTACAAAATACGAGATTCACCTATAAATTGAAAAGTTTTCTGAAAAAGAGAAGTAATAAATAAAATGATATTTATTAAAATCAGTATCAAAAATTTTTGAAATATATTTTAAATAGACATATTTAAAAAAGAAGTTGAAGAAAAATCAAATTGATGAACTTTATCCTTTAGTTTCTGGAAAAAATTTTTCAAAAAGTTCAAAATTAATTAATTTTTCGAATAAATAATTAACATAGCATGAAATTTATTTAAATAATAATTAATTAAGCATGATTTACAGAAAAAGGAATGTAATTTCTAAAAATATTTTAATTTACATTATAGTATATTTAATAGTAACAAAATTCAAAAAACAAATACCAATTTTAGAGTTTCCTTTTTCTTTTCGTTTATACTCAATGTTATATATATATATGCAAGAATAGAAAAAGATATCCATTTTAAATACAAATATCAAGACAAAGGTTGACAAATTGTGCGACATAAGTGTGATTTTATGGCTTTCATGATTTATAATCAGTTCATTGCTTGATTATTTTTCGAGTTACGTCATGAGAGATAGCCATAGGTCACGTAATATAACTTGCAGTAGTGGAATTACTAATCATGTGATATATACATATTTCTGTCACTTGATAACCGACTAATTTATATGTTTAAAGTAATTTATTTGATTCAATGGCAAGTCTAATCGGCGATGGAAAGTTTCGTGATACTTTTGTCCTAATTCTGTCCTTTCACTATTCTATTAGGATTATCCGATTTCTTGGAAATATCGTGTTTTCTTCTCTAAATTCCAAGACCTTAAGAATTTCTTTGAAACATATGTTTGTATTGTAAAACAAAATTCAATCGTAATGAAAATTTTACAATTATTTTCAAGATATCGTTTTCCTTGTGTCATCTTAATTCTTAAATAACGTTTTAATTGAAGATACACCATCTCAAAAAAAAAAGAAATAGAAAAAGAGAAGAAATTTAATAATTTAAAATAATTAAAATTTTATCTGACCTTCTTTTGCTCTTTTAACAGCTTTTAATCATACTTTTAGATTGCCTTCGAACAATTTTTTGATAAACTCATTTTGTATATTTCATACTCGAGTAAAAATTTCCCTTTCAAACATTTAACGTAGTAAATTTCCATTTTTCTTATTTATTCTATAATAAATTTCTCTTCAAAAAGAATATACTTGTCGTATATTTAAAAACAAAAAAAATTGTAAATCAGAAAAAGTCTCTTAAACACTAATGCTTGAAAAATATTTTTTCACATTTTCAGAATCAAAAAAAGATGATTTAACCGATTCAAGAATTGACAAATCAATTGAATAATTATTTCACCAATGACTTGAACCACGAACATTTTCAAACATTTTCAGTCTTTGACTTTCGATACGCGTTAAAATTCAATTAAAAAATACCGATAAAATAAATCCAAGAATTATTTTGCGTGCCAAGTATTTTTCTTCTTCTTCTATGCGAAAGACGACGATACAAAGTGAACAAATTCTATAACGATATCCCACAGCGCGCATCGAAGAAAAGAAATGATTCATGGTTCGCTGTATCATTTCGCGTTCTTGATAATCGTCTCGCATAAATCATCGCTGTTGCTGAAAAAGTGAAACGTGTCGCGATATATATATATAGAGAGAGGGGGGAGGGGTAAAAAAATGAGAACAGCTGTTCGCGGAGATGTTGTTGCAAGCCGTATAGTATTTGTAAATAAAGGGAAATTTTCATTACCCTTTCAAACTTCCAATTAGCGCAATACGCGATTAATTACTCTTATCTGTCGTCCTTGTGTTCTTCTTCTTTTCTCGCTTGCACGTGATTTATAAGTACTGGGCTGAGTCACGTCGAGTGATCTATGAATAATTTGTACAAACATCTAACTGGAATTTGCGTATTCCTATGATACAAAGATCAGAATTGTGTAAAAAAAAAAAAACTGATTGTAATTAAAATGTCGGAAAATTTGTGGCTAGAGGAATTCGTGATGGAATAGAATTGATATGATTTTATAGAGAAGGATTAAATTGAGGGGGGGGGGGGGGAAATAGAAAGTAGTTAAATAGAAATTATATTTATATATAAGAGTGCGATTTTTAAAACGATTGTCACGATTGAAATATATTTGATTTGAAACGAGACTAATCGAAATATTGCAAATTTTTAATCAAATGTATCATTGATCTTAACAATTACCTTTAAACTTATGATATTATTAAGATTTGGTATAAATTGATAAAGATATATCTATGGCAGATGAGAATCGTAATAATGTAAGCCATTTATAATTGTAATAAATAAATATTATTAAAAAAAGATATATATATTTTTAATGTTATTTTAGGTTTAAATTACATTCATTTTTTTATCAATCGAACTATTATGATTCTCAATCGACCATAAATCGATTTAAAAAATAAAAATGAATATCATCAATTCCGTCCAATCGTGTAAATAGTTAATATTTATTAAATTTAGAGATATAAACGAATAAAGATTAAAGTAAACGATGTCTTAAAATATTTGAGAGGTGCTATATTCCCAAGGTGTCGTTCGATTATATACATTATTACATTTTTAAAAAATTTTTTTAACAATTATATAATGAGAGCCATCTGTTCGAAAGCAACGGTCACTAAAAAAAAAAAAAAAAAAAGACTCCCAAAAAGATGGTAACCTAATAGGAAAGCAAAGAGAAAAGAAAAGAAAAAAAAAAAAGAAAAAAAAAAAGAAAATTGTAAGAAATCAAGCGGAATATACATGTACTTTGCGGGCAGTTCACCAGCTGGAATTTATGCCCATCTTGTCCTAGATTAGATTAGGTTACTATACATCTTCTTCATATGTGTGCATATGAGACCTTTCTATTTTTCTTTTTACACATCTGAGCGTATTGAGTTACAAAAAAGTTGCACGTGAACGATGGATTCGATCGCTTTAAGAGGTTAGAATCGCCTGTTCAGCGAGTATTATTACTTGTAAATCGTGTATAGGAATTCGAATACAATAATAATAAAATTCCGTACACGATAAATAACAACTTCTCCTATCTGTTTTCTGTTTTCTTCTGTTTGCTGAGATATCGGGGAGAACGAAGATAGAGCATATATTGGATTAAGGGAATACATTTGAAGAGTAAAAAGTCTTCTTGAGATTTGCTCTCACGAATATTTTTCGTAATTGGATATTGCCAGCCGAGAATAACTTTCATTCTCGATGCCGGGTATCCGTTAATGAAAAGTAAACTCTTGAGAATAGTTTTACTCTTTAAAACTTTAAATTTGCATTCCAAACAATGATTGGAAAAAAAAAAAAAGAAAAAAGTAAAGGAAAAATATTATAAATTATAATCATATAATTAAAAGTAATTTTTTATCTGTCAGATACAAAATTGTATTCTCTTTCATCAAAAAATTTTAATTTAAATTTTGTTTTAATTGTGCTCGTGTCACGGAAACGTCATCGTTGTAATCGTAGTTTATACCAAAATATACAATATTTTATACGCTTCTGTTAAATAATTTTACTCGTGTGACCAGCGTTTATCGATGAATTGCACGACGCGATGCATAACAAGTGATGTAAAGTTAAATGGAACGAAACGGAAAGAAAGAAAAGAAAAAAAAAAAAAAAAAAAAAAAAAAAAAAGAAAAGAATTGTAGCAAACGAGTTCACGTTTCGGCATGTGGTGAAGAACAGTAAGTGTGCCCCCGACTTGCCGTGTCGCATGTTAGCCGAAAGCGTGCTCACCCCTCGTTGTAAGTAGCGTTTAGCACTAACATTCTAGTGACTAACTTCGAATACGGGGACTTCATCGTTATAGTGTCTAATTCCGCCATCAACATGACGAACAGAGTACATTATTCGAGACTCGATGTATTTACGATGTGTTCCTAAAATGTCTCCTGGATTAATCCTTGGCTGATGTGCATTTAATGTCGCATAAATAATGGAATCGTATTCTTTTGTTTGGAAAAATTTTAAAGATAGAGTATTTACTTTTTCTGTCAGTAAAAAAGAAAAAAGAGAAAAAGAAATTCACGATATTTCACGATACGTAACAAAATCAATTGGACTTTGTTATTCATTGAGATACACGTGGATATATGTTCTCTTTTATGAAAAATACGAAGCTTGTAGAAAGAAATATGTTTGCAGTAACAATTTGATTCGTAGCACGTCGGTTAAGGATTAACCCTTGAAATGAAATGTGTTCCTCGTAAAAAATTGGAACGATCTCGAATATATTCGATTTTGAAAAAAAATCTAGAGCAATCTTTTTCAACTTTTGCTCGAAGAAATATTTGAATTATTCTTCCTCGTGATGTTTATATTTCTTTTTAAAAGTTTACTATTGATATAAATTTGATTCAAATCGTGAATAGATAGACATTTTAAAAACACTGTCGAATACAATGATCGCAACATGTACTCTGAATTAATTTAAAATTCATATTGGATTGCATCATTTTAATCAAATACAATCAGACAACTAAATATACACTAAATACGCACATTATTTCACGTCTCTCTCGCTATACCAGCTTGCGACTAATATTTAAAGATATCTACTTACAACCTAGGGTAGGGGAGCATGCAACACACTTTGTATCGTATATGTGTATATATAGTATGTGTTACTAGCGTGTAAGGCTCATCTTTTACTTGTGTGCACTTGTATATTCATAAATATGTATATTTCTTCTCTCTCCCTCCACCTTTTTTTTTTTGTATTCGATGAACGAAGAAAGCGCATTTTGCCACTCGAATGTACATACCGACGAACGATGTCGTTAAAATTTAATGAGCGAATGTATGTGAATAGACGCCATTTTTTTGTGCAAAATCACGGCTGCATTTTGTTATTTGTTCTTTTTTTTTTTTTTGTTCACCTGTATTATCGTATCATATATCGTCCCCAACCCTTACTGTAAATACGTAATGCTATAGTTCGTTCAAAATCGATCGATTTCTCAAGGCCGTTTGTTTTCCCGACCACGAACAAATCTCTTTTGTTAGATATCCTTAAGTATTTTAATTAGATATGCGAAAAGTTTCTTAAATCATCGATTTGATAGTTTTAAAAAAATATCTCGACACTTGCGTACAAAGCTTCAATAATCTCCTCTGATTATGAGATTATAACATTATTTTGTTATAATATTTTGAAACGTGTATCCAAAAGAAAGAGATTTTTTTTAAGATCAACTTTTCAATATGATTATTTCTTATTTTTTTTTCTTTTATTTTGGATAACATCAAAAATCAAAAATTCTATTTTCCTGGAATTCTAATTTAAAAACGAGTGTAACAAAATGAATAATTGAATTTGTTCAATTAATATATCGTGTCAATTTAAATATACTTTCAAAATTAACGTCATTTTTGGCATGTTGAACGACTTGATTTTGGACGAACATTTGTCACCCCAATTCAATTCCAACCTATCCCAATTGTACGTCTTCTCTTTCATTTTTTTTTTTTTTTTATTTCCTTTCATGTTCTTTGTTCGTGCACACTAGTCTGTGTACATATGCACTCAATAGTTTTAGAGAAAAAAAAATATGCACCTCACACGCGTGTGGCAACCCTCGTTAATAATTCACGTACATGTCGTAGTACCATAGTTCATATAACGGTGAGTACATTTTGTTTTTAACTCCATTAAAAAAAAAAAGAAAAAAAAAGTACACACGAGTTCGATATGGAATGTCCATTGTTATTATCGTCGAATAGTAGTTCGAATAGAATATTATATCTTGTTGCTTTATTTTTTTTCGAACAATTGGTCGAGATTCGTGGAAATCCGCATTCCATATCGGATTCGGGTGATTAATCGATGAGCTGTGCTATCGTGCTTTTGTTGCATGCTTGCGTTTGCCCAGCCTCTTTGTATCGTGCTTGTTTTGCTTCAACTTGACTAACAACGACGCCACTAACGAATCGATTTCCTATTTTATTTTAGTTTCGAGTCGTTTA
>NW_006263630.1:180701-183412 GCF_000469605.1 Apis dorsata | reverse complement strand
ATATATATATATTTTTTTTTTTTTTGCAAGTCGATACGATATCAGATGTGACGATAAAGACATATGACAAAATAACAAACAAATATAGTATTCCTAGACTAAAACGAGACTGTAAGATGATATTGATTTCTTAATAGCAATTCTTTTCAGATATTTATAAACAATAATAATAATAATAGTCTGCGTAATAATTAATACGATAGTTGAATGCCTAATATTGTACAAGTAGGAGAAACGATCGGATTTTTTCGTTTATACAGGGTGTCTTAGTATTCATGGTATAGGAAGGAAAATTCTGTAGAGAAAAAAGTATTACATAAAATATTAAAATTTTTCTTTTCGTTTGAAACTTTATTTTCCTTCGACAATTATTATAATCGAGAGGAGACATTTATAATATAAATAGATTACAAAAAAAAAAATAAATAAAATCTTACTTGCTTCCAAATTCCACGAATGCAACGACACTTTGCGCTTAAAAAAAGAGAAAAAAAAATCTTCTCATCGAATCTGTTTCAAAAATCTCTTTCAAATTATCGCGACGATTAAATATCAATTGAGACGCGAGATCCCAGAGCAGAAGCATCGGCGATCATCGACCGTCATTGTTTCAGACAACACGCTGTTGGCGATAGACTCGGTACCTCCCCACGGCTTGGTCCAACCGCCGCCTTACATTTCACCCCCCAATTCCGAGCAGTGTCGAAAGAAAGAGAGGATCCAAGAGATCTCCAACAACTCCCCCCACAAGATTCAGAATGAAAAGCAGCAAACTTGCGGGCGACAATCATCGGGCAACAACCCCGTCACCAAGATTCACGATCCCAGGCGGAACCTGTACGACGCCAACAACAAGCTAATGTTCGACCAGGCTAACGATTTGCAACGCGTTCGCGACCCCCGTCGCATCGTGGACATGAGGAACGCGAGGAATCAGCAATACTACGCGCCGCCAAAGGACTCGAACCAACAATTCTACACGTTACCCTCGAGAAGGCCGCAGAGGGATGTCGAGCCGCCTCGTAGCGTCACGCCGGATATCACGAGGGGTCTTGGACGAGGGGGCTCCCTCGGCACGATGCACGTGCTCGCGAGGCACGGGCACAGGGCCATGATGGAGCAGGATTCTAATCGGTACGGCTCGCAGGCGGAGTTGAACAAGAGGAACTCGGAGGCGGAGAACAGGTTGATGCAGAATCACGAGCATTCGTCGATTGTGGATATCAGAAATAGGTGAGCCTTTAACTACTTTGCAATCGTTTAACGAATTTTGAAATTTTTATCTTGTCCATTCCGTTTTATATCGCTCATTGCATTCGTACTTCTATACTTCTTATTCAAATTTCTATCTCACACTATCTTCTCCTTTAAGCGATCGAAAAAGAAAAAGAAAAAAGAAATCGCGATAAAGAATTGTTTAGCCAACGATTCTTCGAAGCACGATATGATTTTGAAATTTTTATCTTGTCCATTCCGTTTTATATCGCTCATTGCATTCGTACTTCTATACTTCTTATTCAAATTTCTATCTCACACTATCTTCTCCTTTAAGCGATCGAAAAAGAAAAAGAAAAAAGAAATCGCGATAAAGAATTGTTTAGCCAACGATTCTTCGAAGCACGATATGATTTTGAAATTTTTATCTTGTCCATTCCGTTTTATATCGCTCATTGCATTCGTACTTCTATCCTTCTTATTCAAATTTCTATCTCACGCTATCTTCTCCTTTAATCGATCGAAAAAGAAAAAGAAAAAAAGAAATCGCGATAAATAATTTTTTATCCAACGATTCTTCGAAGCACGATATGATTCTCTCTGTTTTTCTTCACCCAGATTCGCAACACCATTAGGGCTGACAGCGCTTGGGTATCGATTCTTCGCGTCCTCGCCCGTTCGTGATCCCGTTACGAAGTCTCCTAGTGCTGATGCGTTAAAGTACAATCCAATTTCACCGATCGGGCACGGATACGGTAACAGTTTCAAGTCGTCGACGCCTACCGGCCGCAGTATGCCAACTGTTGCCGAACGTCTGGCACTCACCGCCAACAACAATTCCTCCTCCTCCTCCTCGATGCCCAATTCCGGTAGGAGCACCCCCGTCCAAACCTCGTCGGGAAGGAGCACGCCCACCAATCTGATCCTTTCGCCGACCAAGAGCACGATGTCCAACGAGGAATTGTTCGCGGCGATCCACAAATCGAAGAAGAGGTTGAACATAAGGGACGAAAGTGAAAATCTCTCGCCTTACGGATCGACAAACTCGTTGGTGAAGATGACGATCGGGAACAAGAACGATTGGGGCACGGAATTGCAGAAATCACCAGCGGTAAGTGATTCGAAAATAGTTAATTCTCTGCAACTTTTTTTAAATGTAGAAATTTTGAACGGAGGATTAACTGCTAAATACTCAAATATATAGATACACCTTTTATTTATTGAACTATTTGTACAATATCGATAAAAATATGTCGTATAAATTTATCGCGAATTCACCGATCATAATTAAACTTCACTAAGAAGAAGAAGTATAATAATCACAACTTGAAGAATCAATATAACTTACATGTACAAATTAGAAAATTTCGATTGAATCTCGATTTCTCCATCTGCCAATCGTTGCACCAACAATCCGATCTCCGTTCCAGGTTACGCAGACGTCCAACCAACCGGCATCGCCAGCCACATCTCGCCTCGACTTCAAACGGCTTCTC
>NW_006263630.1:177611-180500 GCF_000469605.1 Apis dorsata | reverse complement strand
GCAGCAAAGCGTGAAGACCGGGCCGGCGAGGCTGTCGGCGGCCGAACAGCTGAAGTTATCGCGGCAGCAGTGCCAGCAGCAGCAGCAGCAGCAGCAGCAGCAGCACCAACAACAACAGCAACAATCGTCGTCCGGTGTCCAGCAAACAGCGTCCCTAGCCAAAGTTCTGAGCCCGCGCTCGATATGGAGGTTTCAAACGCCGCGCACGGACGTGCTCTCGTCCACGATCATCGAGGACACGGCGGCCGAGGAGAAAGCCATGAAACCGTCGCCCGAGAACGCCTCGCCGGTGTCGAGAGTGAACGCGAGGCGACAACTCGATCTCTGCAACGATCTGCCCGACGAGGAGGCGCGAGTCGCCGACAAGCGGCCGATCCCCCTCAATGTCGCGTGCGACGAGAGGAGGGCGTTGAACGAGGCCGTTGATCGCTCGAAATCGGAAGCGTCCGACTCTCCCAACGGCCGAGGTGAAGAAACGGAGAATTGCACGGACGATTCCGCGTCGACGATCCCTTATCCGGTGAATTGCGCTCAGCTCACTCCCTCGTGCCAGCAGGCGATAAGCGCCTTCGAGTCGAGGAGGATCAGCAATCAGCTCGCAAGGGCCCAGTTCTTGGCCGGCACGCCGACGGCACCCGCTCAAGGGGGGGCAAACACCGCTTACGCGAAGACGATTTTCCGCGCTAGGTCCGAGTCCCCTCAGAATACCTCGATGCAGAGCGTGGCGCGTAGCCCCAGCGTACCGACCTTGGAAACCGCTCTGTGATCGTCCCTCTGCCATTCCAATGATCGTGCGTCTCGGTTATTGTATCCGGGGACCGGATTCTCCATCGTTTCTTTCCTTTCGATTATCTTTTTCCGGGGATTATCCTAATAAGGATAAGTAGTAATTTTTAATTGGGGGATGCTAGGAAAAGATTTTGTAGAAAAGGTATTTATTTATGTGGAAAGGGATTTCAAATTTCTTTGGATCGTTTTTCGAAGTTAAATATTTTTCAGTAACTCTTTTCTTAACTTTATTTCGTATTTCGAATTGTAATTTTTAATTGGGGGATGCCAGGTAAAGATTTTGTGAAAAAGGTATCTTTCATTTATGTGGAAAGGGATGATTTTGGATTTCAAATTTCTTTGGATCGTTTTTCGAAGTTAAATATTTTTCAATAAGTCTTTTCTCTAATTTTATTTCGAATTGTAATTTTTAATTGGGGGATGCTAGGTGTAGGGAAAGATTTTATGAAAGAGGATTAGGTGTCTACTTATGTGGAAAGGGATGATTCTGGATTTCAAATTTCTTTGGATCGTTTTTCAAAGTTAAAATATTCTTAAGTAATTCTCTTAATTTTTTTACTGAAAAAATGTGTCTGGTCCTCAATAACTAACGCATAGTGGAAATTTTCTTACGATTCAACACTATGACTGAAGACATAGAAATAACGTTGAACTTAATATTAGATTCACGCAAAAGTTCATCTTTTTTTTTTTTTTTTAGACTTAAATAATTTAAAGTAAAATTAGAAATACGTTTCAATTTTTTTTTTATTTAATTGTTTACTGAATATATTCATATTCACATTGATCAAAATTATTTAATTGCGATAAAAATCATCGCGAAACGAATAAACTTTTGCATTGGCCTAATGCAATAGATGACAATCACGTTCGTTTGATTAGATATTCCTTTATTGGATGAACTAGAAAAGGACAATAATTAAGATGCATTACCACAAAGTCGCAGTAGTATTATACAGTATTGGATTGCTTCATTGATGCGGAAGTAGCAAAGTTGAACAGATTTTTTTTAAACCGAGTTTAAAAAATATCATCGATTCGTTGAAATTTTATTAAAAAATATTACGCAATCGAAGACCTTGGTAACATTTCGTATCGTATTATGAATTATTAATATCATACATAACGTTGAAAGCAATAAATCATAATGCAAATAATCTTCTCGATAATTTAAATATAAGTATATGCGATATATATTTTATGCCTTGTATCGAAGAGGATTCTTCAATAGGGGAGGGGGAAGGGGGGAAACTGATGATTAAAATCACGAACGTTATATATATGGATATATATTCAAGAGGAATAACCTTGATTTACGATATTTTTGCATTTTATCGTTCTTCCATCCATCGTATATTATTTATCAACCTTCGTTCATTTCTTCGTTTTTCTTCTTAACACTAGGACTACCAAACTATAATATACACATACCTAAATATATTACGTGTAAATGATTTAAAAATAATTTTATAAAAATAATTAGATATACACATATGTAATTATATTTTTGTTCCAAGATCGATATATAATTTTAATATCGACGCAACAATCTGCACAATTTTAATAATTTTAAAATAACGCAAAATCTATGACCAGTTTGGTAATTCTAATGTTGTAAATAACAACAACAAAAGTGTATTATACAAGATTTATTGTCATCTCTTTGCTTTTCCATTTTTTTTTCTTT
The DNA here is from genome assembly GCF_000469605.1 of Apis dorsata. Taxonomy (NCBI): domain Eukaryota; kingdom Metazoa; phylum Arthropoda; class Insecta; order Hymenoptera; family Apidae; genus Apis; species Apis dorsata. Next base: position 178,024 of record NW_006263630.1, on the reverse strand, counting down.
TTTTTTGAAACGATTAATCGAGATTTCGTGATCACTCGATAGAACTCGATATATCCTTTAAGGTATTAATTTATTATATCGAAGACACGTAGGGAGGAGGGGAGGATTTTGTAAATAGCACGCAACATTTGTAATTTAAAAAAAATTAAAGAAAAAGAAAAAAAAAAAACGAATGCATTTCGCTTTTGAAGAAAAGGAAAAGGATAAAAAAGAATCGCTTGCTTGTCTAGTCGGAGTAGTTTCTTATTCAAAAATTCCGAACGATCTTCGGATCCATTTTTTATTATTCGCGGGAACGAGCGTGTAGAAATCGTATTATTATAACGAGTATGGCATGTAATGGAAATTAAAGCTTTACGAATATCGGGTGGTGAATAGTAATATATTCAAAGATGATTAACGCGTAGAATTAC
>NW_006263630.1:164156-177237 GCF_000469605.1 Apis dorsata | reverse complement strand
TATTATTACTATTATTATTATTATTATTATTATTATTATTATTATTATTATTATTATTATTATGAGCTATGCCACGATGAATTTGTGAAAACGATGAAGCGTTAGATTTTAAGCTGGACGCGTGTTTTGTACTTTGCTCAGAATAAAAAAGAAAAAAAAGAAAAAAACAGAAACATACTTTATTGAAACACTTTTCGCCGTTATTATTGCTGTTTTTTTATCCCTTGCATAATAACAAAAAAAAAAAAAAAGAAAAAATAAAGAAAAGAAACTGCTTTATAACTCAATAAATCGATCACAATCAACATTTCTTACCCTTATTTCGATCCTTCAAATTAATATCCTGTCGCGATCCTTTACAACAACAATAAAGAAATGTGATTAATCCTTCGAGAATCAAGAATATCCTTAAATTTTTCGAAGTAGTTAATAGGAAGGAACGATAATTCAAGAGCCGATTTAAAAATTGGCTCATGGACGATTTCACTTTCACGCATCGACAGTCCTTCAAAAGTAAGTAAGTGGGCTAAGACAAGATTGGATATACGATTACGAATCGTTATCACAAAGTCTTAGAAGAATCGAAGATAAACTTCGCGAGCGAACGGTTGCTCGTGATTCGATTAGTGATACGATCGTTGGAAAAAGTGACATCTATTAAGAACGCGCAGACACGCTTTGTTTAACACCATGATGCGCGACTTACGATTTTTCGTCGTTGCGTGTTCGATCGCCGTGCTCGAGTTTGCAACATCGTACAACGTGTGCCCCCATAACCCGTTATTGGACAAAAAAGATGCGTGGAAAAGCGATCACTTGTCGTACAGACTTCCGAAAGAGGTGGTCCCGACCAGTTACATCGTCCATCTGGACAAGGATCGAACAAATTTCACGTATTCAGGATCAGTGAGGATATTTGTGAATGTTCTTGAACCGACCAACACCGTTGTGGTGCACACCGATGGTTTACGTATCACGGAGGAAGACGTGAATCTTTATCGAGCTACGAACGATTCGTCCACGTTCTTCGAACCGATCCTTTGCCAATATCACGACCCGGAAAGGCAATTTTACATCGTGAAAGTCGAAGAAACGTTGGAGCCGGGCGTTGAATACGTGCTACGAATTCGATTCGAGGGTGAAATACGCGACGACGTATTCGGATTTTATAGGAGTTTTTACGTTGAAAATAACGAGACGAAGTATATCGAGTGGATTTAATTTTTTTGAAAACGAAAACGTTTGTTTCAAGGATACGAATTTTTCTAGATGGATGGCGGTTACTCAATTCTCGCCGACTTATGCGAGACGAGCGTTTCCATGCATGGACGAGCCGCATTTGAAAGCGGTTTTCTCGTTGACTATTAATGTCTACGAGAAGACAGCGACGAGTAACACTAGAGTTAAAAACAGGAGCTCGTGGTATATATTTCTTTATACTTTTTCTTCTTTTTATAAATCATTATTTCTCATTTTCATGATTTTCTCATCTGATCGATTCTTTCTCTTAACTCAACTCCTAAATTCGAATAAAGTTACATCGAGTTATTTATTAAAATGCTTAAATAACGTTTATTCGTAGATATTTATTATTTTAGTTACGATTATTTGGAATTATTATTACGTTTTTAACAATAAATTAATCGAACTAACTTATGAAAGTCGCTTTATTCAACTATTAAATTTTGCCCATCACTTATAAGAAACTAGTTCTCAATCTAAGACAGATTCTTTACAAGTATATGGAAATTTTAAATTAACCAGTCTCACTCTTCTTACCATGAAATTTGTAACTTGTTTTCAACTTACTTCACGAATGATTATAAAGAAAGAATTATCACGAAATCGAATCTCGAATCTTCTTTCTTACTTTCACAAGGTTTTTCTAACCTTCGCATTGTGAAAATTAGGAACGAATATGGATTCGAGCCAACTCCACGAATGTCCACGTATCAACTGGGCTGGGCCCTTCACGACTTCGTCTCTTCGGCAAACTCCTCGCAAACCTTTCGAATGTGGACGCGAGGATCGATGAACAATCGAGGGACGACTGCTCTGAATTACGGGAAATCGATATACTCGTCCCTGAAAAATTGGATCTCGATCGAGGATCCAATATCGAAGATGGATCAGTTCGCGGTTCCGGATTTCAACTTCCACGCGATGGAAAATTGGGGTATGATCACTTACAGGGAGTCGGTGGTGTTGTACGAGGATGGGATAACGCCTACGAGGTACATGATCGATGAAATCGCCACCATGGCCCACGAATACGCGCACACCTGGTTCGGGAATCTCGTCACGCCTGTGTTCTGGGACGTCGCTTGGCTGAAAGAGGGATTCGCTTCCTATTTTCAATATTTTGCAGTGTCGATTGTCGAACCTTCGTGGGGGATGATGGAGAAATTCGTGGTGGACGTGGTGCAGCCAGCGTTGCTGCTGGATTCCGGGAACCATAGCAGGGTAATGAATGGGCGAAACGTTGGAAGCCCTGGCAGCATTATGGCGGTGTTGGATTTTGTCTCGTACAAGAAAGGTTCGCTCGAGTTTCTTCTTCGAAATGAAATTTTCTTGTTAAGGACCAGACTTTGAGAGACTTTGAGAGAGACTTTGGTTGTTGTTTTATATTATTGTATTATTTTTTGTTTAATTATATAATAACTCTGAATTATAAACGTTCTTTACATATTGAAATAATATTTAGATTTTGTTTTAGATTATATTTGTTTGAGATAAGTACACAGAGTGTTAATGAAACTTTTAAAAGATTGATTTTAGAGAGGGAATGAAAACAATAAAGGTTGATATTGTATTATTAGAACTGATTAATTTCAAAAAAATTATAGATAATTAATGCGATGATAAATTTTAGAATTAATCGATGCATTTATTTCAGGCGCATCTGTGATTCGCATGCTCTCTCACATGATCGGTGAATCGGCATTTCGAAACGGTCTACGAAGCTATGTGGCAAATATGTAAGTATGAATGTATATATATGAATGTAGAGGTCGTTGTTTCTAATAAAATGTTTCTTCTTTATCGAAATAATTTTCCTTGAATTTAAAATCATCAGTTTCTAATCATTTTTGATAATAAAAATAGATAAATATATATAATTAAAAGATTATCAATGAATCCAATGTTTAAAAAGTTAGAAATAACTGATTTATTATTTCTACTTTAAAATTCTTATTCACACGACAATATAAATTTTAAATGCTTACATTTTGCAGTAAATATTAATTTAAGTAATATATATTTAAATAATTAGAATTCTTTATAGTTTAAATAAATGGTAGCTCGAATACTTACACGATATAAAAAATGTATGAAAAGAAAATTATCTTATCGATATAAGAAATTAGATATAAATTTTATAATGAAAAGTATAAAAAGTTGCTTATATAAAAAATGATATATAATTATCAATTGCAAAAATATTTTCAATTGAATATTGGAGGATGTCTCAATAATTTTGAAAACGTCTCGAAAATCGAAAATTGTATTCCTTTTGAGGATCTCGACGTAATATGAATTTTCAATATTCTTGAAAATTTATATATTTAAAAAAAAAAATCTCTTTTACTTTCTTTTTTTGAATCTTAATTTTAGTTCTATGAGAAAAATCCTAAGAAATTCCAATATTTTTGAAAATTCCTATATTTTCCAATGTTATAAAAAATCTAAATACATTCTCAAATATCTCAATATTTTTCAGATTCTCAAAATATTTTGATATTTCGTGTGACAATTTTCAACAAATTCAAACACTTCTAATTTCTACTTTATATCTCTAATGATGCAATCTACAATGTCATACAATCTACAAAATTTTCCTACAAAAAAAAAATATATAAAGACTGAATCACACAAGTAAAAAATTCAACAATGCCAACGATATCAACGATGAAATCGTGCGTCAATGACACTTGTCTTCGTGAAACTATCTTATCTTACTTATTCTTCTCATAAAAGAAAAATTTTTTTATTCAAAACCAGGTCGTATCAAGCAGCTACGCCGCATGATCTTTACGAACATTTAAAAAATTTCACTCGCGAATTAAACGATAACGTATCGATAGAAGACATCATGGAGAGCTGGACGAATCAATCGGGATATCCTTTGGTGACCATCGTACGAGATTACGAGTCATCCATACTTATAATCAGTCATGAAAAATTTCAATGGGATCACGTTCATTCGGTGTCCAAATGGTGGATACCATTGAGTTTCACAACGGAAACGGATGCGAATTTTTCTCACCTAACCCCGAAATATTTGTTGAATCCGGAGGAGAGTCTAATTATCATGTCCCGCATCCCATCAGACGATTGGGTCGTTTTCAATCTCCAACAAAGTGGATATTATCGAGTGAACTACGATCAGAGAAACTGGCAGATGCTTACCGATTATTTGAATTTGAAAAATTTTACGAGAATACATAGGGTGAACAGAGCCGCCCTCGTAGACGATGCTTTTAACTTGGCCAGGGCCGGTTACGTGAATTATTCGATTCCGTTTAATCTTTCCAAGTATTTGGTTCGTGAGACCGATTACGAGCCTTGGGTCGCCGCCGCGAATAATTTCAAATTCTTGAATAAAATGTTGAGCGGTGAACCGAAGGTGTTACAAGCTTTTCAGGTGAATATCGATATTGCAATTTTTTTTTATTTAATGATTATTCTAATAATTATTATCGATAATGATTTGAAACAGGATTATGCGATCAATTTGTTGCGAAACATGTACGATCAGCTCAATTTCACCGAATCTGCAAATGAGGATATAACGACGAAGTTACAGAGAGAATTAATCTTATCGACTTCTTGTTTAGTACGTTATGCCGATTGTTTAAACGTTTCAAGAAATTTATTCCAAAATTGGATTGGCGAGCCTGGTAAAATGTATGTTTTATATCATCACGTGTGAAATATTTTCTTGGATTATTAATTAATCTTGCATTTGTCAATGTATCGTATTTTGATAATTATTTTATTCTATAATTCTGTTTTATAATTTTTTTTTTCTTTAATATTCTTAATATTATATTGTCTTATTGTTTTCAATTTGTTTTGATAGAATACCACGAGACGTTAAGAGTTTCGTTTATTGCGAAGGGATACGTAATGGATCCAAAGAAAATTGGTATGGAGTAATGGACAAATGGTTAAATGCTGATCTTCAGATTGAACAAGAATTATTATTACAAGCACTTGGATGCACGCAAAAAGCTAATTTGATCGAAATGTAAGCTTTCATTAATGATTCATTATCATCCAAAAATTTGATGGGAGTAAGAAAATTTAAATGGGTTAAATTAAACTCAAATTTTTAATTCTTTAAAAATGATCATCTTTCTTTCTTTTTCTTTTTTTCTATCATTTCTATACAAATTTTAGATATTCTATTTATTAATTTTTCTTTGCCTAAAGTAGTTATCATTATCAATAAATAATTATCAGAAACGATTAATTTTATAATACTTACAAAAAATTTTCAATTTCATGCAGAAATATGATTGCTTTCGAACTTTGAACGGTAATGATTAATTTAATTGATTAATTAAATTGCTTAATTGATTAAATTAATTGAATGAAACGAGTGAGATTAAACTAGTGACAAATATTACATACAATATTTTATATAATTTTATTATAATTTCTCTCTTTCAAAATGAGTAATGATTCAATAATAAAATAAATATACTAATTTGTATTATAATGGAAATCATGATATTGATAAAGAAAAAAAATTGAAAGAATAAAGTAATAAAATTTTAATTTAACTTATATTAAATTATATTTAATTTAATTATATTAATTTAATCTTCAAATATCATATAAATTTATAATTTCAAATGAAATATCTATATATACGTATATTTAGTGTGTATTCAAATTGTTTAAAAGAATCCACTTGTCCTTGATCAGATTTTAACCTGAAATATTTTTTCTACAGATATCTCGATGTATCAATATCGAATGAAAAGAATGTTCGTAAACAGCAAAGAATAATGATAGTGAATGCTATTTTGGATGGAGATGTGAAAAATGTCGATCACGTTTTGAAATTCGTTCAATCGAATTTAACAAGAATCATCGAACTGTACGTAGAAACTCATAAATTTATTACATTCATTCGTAGAATTAATTTTAACCATGTTTTTTTTTTATCTTGTTATACTGATTACATTAATATCAAATTTCTGACATATTTTTTTCGTTTCACACGAATATATCAAATTAAGAAAATAGATAAATGTAATATAATTTAATCAATGAAAATAAAAGATATTTAAGTTTATTTAATAAAAAAAAAACGATATAAACTTAAAAATTTTATTTTGAGAAATATATTGAATCGTTTTTATCGGATATTTGATTATTCTAAATTAATTATATAAAATTAAAGATAACAAGTAAATATTTTTCATATATAAGAAGCAAACATCAACGTGTGAATTATTTCTTCGATTAAATCGATATTCGTTAAAATTTGATTAGGACGAGAAATTTGGAAAAAAAAATTCCATGCTTCACAGAATAACATGTTAATTAGAAATAGATTAATAAACGGTTAAGTATCAAACAAAAATAATTAATAAGATATTTATGTTATAAATATTCCAATAATGTTATTTAAAATAGATTAATAAAGTAAAATAAAATATGAAATACTTGAAAAATTATTTTGTCCAAAATGTTGATTGAATATTATGGTAATAACAGATTTCTTTGCAATACATATGAACTTTTCTTCTTTTTTTTATAGAAGGGGATATGATTTCTTGGACAAAATAATTACTGGAATCGGAAAAATGATGATAACAACAGCTCAAACGAGAAAGGTATTATTATTTTGAATTATTCATTTATATATATATATTTTTTGTTATATTTATTTTCTGATTATTTAATAATTTTTATACTACTTCTATATTATTATCTTGTTTTAATCTAAGTTAAACTTAGTAATATCTTGGATAATAAAATAGGATGTATTTATTAATAATTGTGTCATGAATATATAAAATTGATCTATATGAATTATATATTGAATAATATTGAATAATATTGAATAATATTTATTTTTCGAATTTTAAACGAATCGCAATTGATAAAGATAGCAGATAATATATAATAGATAAAACATAAGATTATAATTATATATTATAATCCTATATATTTATTAAGTATAGCTTCATTTCAAAATTTTTTAGATTAATATTAAGAAAAAAAGAAAATTAGCGAAAAATGGCAATTAATTGCATTGAGATAATTTTAATTGAAATTGAAAAATATACTCGACTGAATGATTTGAATAAAATCAAAATCATTTGAAAAATATATATATCTTTTAATAATTTATTTGTATTGCAGCTTTCCGCGTTCATTGAAGAATATTCCAAAAATCTAGGATCGAGTTTAGATACAGCGAAACAAGCATTATCCGTGGCCTTGGAAAATGTGAAGTGGATCAAGAAATACGTGCCCAAAATCGCAGAATATTTTGAAATTATATAATTAATATATTGGGCATAATAATTAATCAGTAAACGATTTTTTTTTTTATTATAACTAAAATAATTGGGAAATATATTTTTTAAGAAATTTCAACTTTGTAACTAAATACAAATTTAAATTTTATTTCATTAATATTTAATAAAAATTGATAAATTAAAATATATATAAAAATTTTCCATCGTTTTTAATTTATCATTATTCTATATTAAATAATCTACTTGAAAGCATTTTTTAAGAATTTTTATATATCATTTTAATAATACTTATTCGTGTCTTTATCAATTGACATCAGATAATAATGGATGTAATTATTTGAGAATTGTTAAGTCGATATATAAATTTCAATTTGATCATCGTCGTATTAAATTTCTTTCGTATCAATAATGCAATTAATTAATCACACGTTACAAAGATAAATGAATAGATAAGCAAATAATGAATAGAATAATGAATAGAATAAAATAAAGAAAACGTTTTCTTTATTTATCTTTATCAATTTCTTTTAATCAAAATAACAAGATTCAATTTTTTCGAATTATTCGAAAGTATGATTTATAATATTGATAATGATAATTAGAAACATAAGTTATAACAATCTTATCTGACATAAATATTTTTTATTGCATTATAACTAATATTCTTATACAATTTTTCAAAAATAAAAGATAAACAGACCTTTCAATTTCACATAAGGTTTCGTTTAAAATTCATAAACATTAGAATTTCATAAACATCAAAAATCGTTTGACATCGTTCCATTTCCCTTAATTATTCGACACATTAAACATCGAACGAACAAATTCTTGATCAATACGTCATGAAAATTATGAGTATTGGATCGCCAATATCGAGTACAAACAATATCTGATAATCATCGATTGTTCATTAAATAATCAATTTATGATAAATTAAGTATTCGTGGAAACTGATTGATTTATTAAAAATTACTATCTCGTATTTCAGAATATTCTGTTTGTCATTTATTATTTCTTATATATGTACAAGAATAATCTTATATACATATACAGTGTATACGATATAATACGTTAGCCTCTTATAGAATATTCATATAATAATAATATTCATATAATAAAATGAAGTTAAAATTTGTTACAAAAATGAAAACAGAAGTATATAATTAATCGAAAAAAACAGGCAAAAATAATGACAAAAATTTATAAAATAATGAAATGATTTGACATTTTTGGTCAAATTTATGAAAATCCATGACGATGATCAAATGTTAATTATATGTTAATTATACGAAGTAGTACTTGCAAAATGATATTTTGCAATGATTGCAAACGAAATACTTTCTCTATTACACAAAAATATAAAAAAAAAGAAAATTATTTCACATTTTTTTTCTTTTTATTATAATTATTATTATTTCTTAATAATTAAAAAAAAAAATAGTGCGATCTTAGAATATAATTGAAATATATTTCTTTCACAGTAAGTAACGTAGAATAATTAGAACGATAAGATTTATCACGTTATCATGTTTTAGTAAATCGAGATGAGGAGTTACCCAACGTAATGAAATATTGTTCAATCAATTGTATTTTCGATAAAACAGAGTGAAACGAGTTAATAAAGACTTATCAGTATCCAGTTAATTTAAACTACACGGAATATTCAATTCTTCGATAATCTATAAATTAAATTGTATTCGCTGTATATACAAAAATTTTCGGTTAAAAATTCGAACGAAGTTTCAACGAAAAAATTTATAATTTAACGTAATTAATTTTTCTGAAGATGGATTAGCTGGAATCGTATAATTTCTTTTAAAAATAAAGTATTAAATAAATAAAACTATTTAAAATCGTTAGTTTATAAAATAATATATAAAAAATTTAATCTCTGATATTATATTTACATTTTCTAAATTGACAGTTGGCATTTTTTTTTTTTAGAAAGTAAGAGGTCAATGAAACGACATCAATCATATTATTTTACCGTATTATTTAAGAAATTTATGAAATACGAATTTGTACATATATTTATATTTACATATTAAATATCAAAATCAAAATCAATATCACCTTATGTCATTTTAAAACGGTATTCGTATAATTATAAATTTGTATATTCAGATTAAAGTATTTTCAAAATTGAAATATTTTTATATTTTCAAAAGATGAAACATTCGTACACAAGCTCCATATTTTTATTTACGTTTGATAAATATTGATAAAATTTAATATTACATAAAAATTTGCAATCGTCAAATTAAAATTGGACATCTTGTAAATATACATGTAATACTTGAATATTATTACATACAAAGAAATTCATTTAACTCGAAAATTCTGATTTTAATAAAAATTTATATAAAAATAATTGATATGCAGAGTAATTTTTTATTGTCGACGAGAAATCTCTTTCAAAATACAAAATCAATAAAATTTGAATATTTCACATTTCGAGTTTCACATATAATTTTGTCTGAAAATTTTTTTTAGATAGATCGATAAATAAAGCATTAAATTTTAAACGTTTCATGATTTAAAACTCTATCTGGCATCATTACAGAATTATATTTAAAAAATTGAAACAATTTCACTTCCTTAAAACACGATATCTTCTTAAAAAAAGAAAAAATTATTAAAAGTTATTCATTAAAAAAAGAATAGTTGAAAAGTTTAAAAAAAAAAATAAAAAAAATAAAAAAGATATTCGAACACCATCAATATACCATTCATAATAACACATTATCGATAAAGCGGATCAAGGTACGTCAACCATTTCGAAAAAAGAATTTACGGATATAATAAGTTTATATGTATATGCGTATACATATATCGGTCACTATCCGACAATATAATACTTTGAATCGTGACAACGCGCCGATTGATAAAGAAATATTGATAAGGAAAGTTAGGCAGATTTTTGATAATGGTTTCAACGTGCCTTACCTTATAAAGCACGAACACTTGTACAGGTAAGTCATTCATAAAGCAATCGTCGACGCGTAATTAATTTATTGCCCGGGATTTTGCATGGTGTAAAGTCGGCTGGCTGATCCATTTATCATCAAGGTACGTCGTTAATAATATCCGGCACAATTTTCCTTTATCGAACGATCGCGGAAAATCGTTTTGGGGGAACGACAATTTTGGAATCGAGGTCAATGAAATCTTTATGAAATCTTTAAACGTCGAGAAGATTTATTATTATTAGATTTTTCTTTCTCTTTTCTTTCTTCTAAGATTCAATTAACCACGATAGATTATTTTCTTTCATTCGTGTTCGATACACTCGTGCTGAAAGGATACATACATACGAGGTATGTCTAAAAAAAAGAAACGATCGACCGATTCTTGTCATATCGAAACATTTTGATATTTAAAATATATAATATTTAATCCCCAGTTATCCAAATTTCAATTGGAACGTATTTGATAACGAGTTAGCAAGAGTATGTTATTGTGTTGTTGAGTTACATAAACGAGTAGTACATCAATATATTATATTCCATAGCTTTCAATTTAATTGTTTTCTCTCATCTCGAGTGTTGTTATTTTTGATATATACAACTATAGGCAACTATAGGCAACAGTTCAGTTTCGATAAAAATTGTTTCGTTGGAAAATTTTAATCTTTATTCTATCTTTTCAAAAGAGTTATATTTCGAAGAATATATTTCGTGGAAGGAAATATTTTTTCATTCTTTAATTCGTGTTTAATTAAACGTCACACCTCGTATGTCTCCTATTTAAACAATCGCCTTCTCGCGCGGCAAAATTCGAAAAATAGATCGCCCTCGTACACATCCAGGACACAAAGTGACCAATGTACGATAAGTGATCTTACACGAAAGATAATCGAGTGAATATTTATATCGATCCAGGATGGCCAAAGCGTTGTTGCTTCTCTGCTTGACGATCTGTCAAGCGAATTTTCTATTCGGGGACACGATCGATCCTCAAGAGGAAAAACAGTACATGTACAGACTCCCAACCGACGTCGTACCATCGTCGTACGCATTAAGTTTGGAACCGAATTTGGATAATTTCACGTTCACTGGCAGTGTGGATATCGCGATCGAAGTTAAAGTAGAAGTTAATAATATAACATTGAATCAAAAGAATCTCAATATCAAGAGCGTAAACCTGAAAAATTTGGATGGAAAAACGAATGATGTAAAAGTTAAAATAGATGATCTAGCAGAAGAGGAAGAACTTTTGATTATAAAACCTGAGAACGATGTTATTAAAAAGGGAAACTATATACTTACGATAAATTATTCTGCCGAGTTGAACGATCAGAAGAGAGGATTTTATAGGAGTAGATACATCGATAAGAACAATAATATAAAGTAAGTAAAGTAATCATCTTGTTTGCAGATTTTTGGAAAAATTTAGAATACCACAAAGAATCGTTATTTTTGCTCGTACATATTTACGATACGGATAAATAGAAAGATAGAAAAATGAAATATCATTTTAACACGTTTTTTTCTCTTCTAAAAATTTTGTTTTATTCCATTATTCCGTTGCAACGATCTTTTGCTCACCAAAGAATCGTATCATATTATATATGCGAGCATATTTGAGAATTGTAATGTCGAGAATTATTTCTTATTAATGGATACTGCAGAACTAGCGCTTTCATACTTTGAGAATGAAAATTAATTAATTTTGAATAATCACAATTAAGATTCACATTCCCTTGATTTTCCATAAATATTTCGTTCGCTATTCGAGAATAATTTTTTCAATTCTCTGATGCAATATTCTCACTGTAACTGTTCACTCTTAAATGAATCCCAAGCATAAAACATCCAAGAATTATTCTACATCAAATTTATATTTGAAAGAATATCTTCCACGAATGTAAAAGAGTAATACTTTATCCACAAGTTTCATCTCCAATATTATTATTATCGAATAATTCTCAAAAATTATTCTCGATTAAAAGCGATCATCCAATAATAATTCCATCCCATTCTCAACAAAGCGTCGAGTTTGGCTGTAAAAATAATTCTCGACGACATCGTTTCATCGTCTCAAATCTCTATTGTTTCCAAATATTTTGTTCTTGCATCTTGCAGATATGTTGCCGCGACCCACTTCGAGCCGACAGGCGCTCGATTAGCGTTCCCTTGTTGGGACGAGCCCGATTTCAAGGCGACTTTCAACATCTCTATAACCCATTCAAAATCGTACAAAGCGATTTCGAATATGAAAAATAAAAGTATAACGATTGAGAATGAAAAGGTCGTATCCAAGTTCGACACAACACCGAAGATGTCCACCTACTTGGTGGCATTCGTGGTCTCCGATTACGAGTCGAGCAACAGAACCGAGAACGACATCGAGTTCAAAGTTTGGACGAAACCGCACGCCGTGAAACAGACGGAATACGCTTTGAACGTGAGTGTGTATCTGATGAAGGAATTGGACGACTATATGGAAATCCCGTATAGTGACGAGATTAAAAAAATGGACCAAGTGTCGCTGAAAGATTTCTCGGCAGGCGCAATGGAAAATTGGGGTCTCGTTACTTACAGGTAATTCCCTCTGATCGCAATCGATCGCTTTATTCC
>NW_006263630.1:151331-163925 GCF_000469605.1 Apis dorsata | reverse complement strand
CTCCAATTTATTATTATTATACTATTGTAGTTTTCTTTCTTCCTTTTTTTTTTTTTTAATATTGAATCGTGAGACTTTATTTTGATTAACATTTAAATATTCATTTTGATTAGATTCCTTTTAACAGAAATAGAGAATCACCATAGGATACTCATTGGTGTGGAAAAGTGACAAATTAGGATTTTAGAGGAAGTTCAGTAATGATTAAATACATTTTTAATTATTGTCACCTTTCTAGCAAGCTTGTTTGTAACGCCATGTTTCTTTAATGCCATTATAAGATATCGATTGAGAAATAGTATTGCCAGTAATTCATGACGTTCGAATTAACACATTCGAAGAATTTTTCCAAAAATTGTGAAAAACAGATTTCCTGTTTGCATATACTTTCGATACGAATATTGTCGTCAGTGTATGTGCACACACAACCATTTTGAATCTCGTTGCTTTTTTTACCATCGTTTTTTTTTTTTTTTTTCGTATTTGTCGAAATCGATATCCACCATCTTGAATTTTTAATTTCACGAATGCGTTGAAAGTAGTATTAATCGAAGTTTTATCCATTTTAGGGAGAGCTCTCTTCTCGTTAAGAACAATGTCACGTCAGATCGTTCGATTCAAGGCGTAACCACGACCATAGCCCACGAATTCACCCATCAATGGTTTGGAAATCTCGTCAGCCCGAAATGGTGGAAGTACATTTGGTTGAACGAAGGATTCGCGGATTATTTCCAATATTTCATCACTCATAAGGCGAGTATTAACAAAGGTGGCCAAGTATTTTACATTTCATATTTGCGAATACGTTATTTTTATACATTATTTTTGCATGCCATTTAACAAACGATGCAATAAAAATAAAATTCGATATAACACGAAGCGAAGATATTTGCGAAAAGTATTTCACGTGTAATTTATCCAAGGATCTATCTAAGTTGAATCCTTATTTTTAATTCGTTTCATAAATATCGTATCTATTTATAGTTGATTCTGATTAATATTTTCGTTAGATTCTGCCCGATTGGCGATTAGACGAGGTATTCGTTGTGGACAATACGCAGGGGGTCGCTTTCGTTACGGATGCGGGTACAAACACACGACCCATGAACCAGGACGCGACCACGCCCGCAGAAATCAGTAAATTGTTCGACAATATCGCGTATCAGAAGTGTAAGTGAAACGACAAAGGTTTATAAGAGCGATTAAAATTTATTTTCGACGCGTACAAATTAATCAGCAGGAAAATATTTACGTAGCTCGAGTTTGATCGAGATCGATACGAGATTCTATTTTATATTATTTTTAATAATGGAATTTTACTTGGAATTTTACTTCGAAGCAATGGAATCGACTTTTAATTGCTCTTATTTTATTCTTCATCTTTGTCCATTTCTTTATATTTTATTTTAATAGGATGTTCATCCTCTTGCACGTGAAAAATATTTTCAAAAATATTTGAAATTTTCATTTGGAAGGAGGACGAAAAAAATGTTGACAACTTGAAAAAGATTTTCTATTCGAAAATAAAAAAAAAAAATTTTCTACGTGATTATACAACGTTGGAGAGATATTAAGACAAAGAGATATTATTACAAAGGCACGAGTCATTGGTTTTAACATCAGATAAAAAAAAAAAAAATATATGTGTGAACAAACACGTTATTAGCTTCCAATAATTTCCATTTATTGATCAACGTTACGAGATAATATGTAACATATCTTATCAATCGGTTAATACATTTAATCTTGAAACTAAATATTATCAGACGACGAAAAGTCGAGAGTTATTGTTTCATAGATCTATTTATTATTCTAGAATAATAGTTATTCTAGAGAATAGAATCATTGAATCGATACAGAAAATGTCACGATTGTGTCTTTCTCTCTCTTTTAATCTGATCATTTAAAATATATATGTATAATTGTCTAGTAACTTGGAAAGAAAAAGACGAACGACTTAAATAATATCTATCGATAATTATAAATTATAAGAACATTTGATAAATGAAAGATTTAATGATTCGAAAGATAATAATTTAATTTTTCTTAATTTGAGATTTATGAAAATAGATTTTATTGCGTTACATAAAATGTTTAACGACACGTTGTTGTCAATACGAAATGATAAAGATGAAGAGTATTTTATGCCAATGTAATAAGTGGATTATTTAAACACAATGAGACGTTACAGGCATGATAATAATTGATAAAGGGAGGCTAATTTCTGTTTGGAATTCTGTTTGAAATTTGAAAAGTAAAATTTATTAGATTTAGAGAGGATTTTTAGATTGTTGCAATAAATAAAATAATTTTTATAGGAAAAAAAATCGAAGAAAAAATCAATAATCAAAATTTAAAATGTATTTCGCGTTGAAAAGTCTTGCATTTTAAAAATTCCTTCCATAATTGTTGAAAAAAATGCTGCAATTATAATTTGTTGTTAATATAATAATAATAATTTTTCTATTTAAAAATTCCCTGTACAACGATCAATGATTTTTCTTTTAAAGAATCGAATTTGAGAAAAAAAGAAATAAATATTCGAAATATTTAACCGTGAAACAATCGAATATATGAAAATGACGAATTTTTCGTTTTATTATAAAAAAGAATACAGATATTTTTGGAAAAAATTAATATATCGAATCGAGATATAATATGCCATTCGTACATAAATAAATAAATAAATACACGTTTTTACACGAAATAAATTCGATAAAAACGTATATGCGTGATGAGGGAAATAAATTAAATGACAATGATAATAAAATTAATAATTGCTTCATTCGGAAGCTTCGATTAAAAATTAAATGCAGAATCGTAATAAGAAACAGCAATCATTCATAATATTCTTTACAGCTGGAGCGGTTATTCGAATGATGTCGCACATTTTGGGGCTTGAAAATTTCCAAAAAGGCTTGAGGGAATACCTGAATAAAATGTACGTATATTAACACTTAGGGGAAAAAAGGGAAAAAAAAGCGAATTAATTCTCCTATTTTTGTTATTTATTATTTCACTCGAAAAATATTAATTGTAATATAGATAAATATCAAATCGAATATTATTATTATTCTTATTATTACTTGGAATATTTTTCTTTATTATTCATCGTGATCATCGCTCGTGATCACGAATTATTCTCTCTTACGAGTGTAATAATAATTACAGGAAGTACAAAAATGCCAATTCGTCGGATCTTTTCAAATATCTTGACAAAAACGGGAAGGAGAATTTGCCCAAGAATGTAACGTTCGAACAACTTATGGACGAGTGGGTGAACAAGCCGGGATATCCGGTGGTGAACGTTGTGAGGAAAGAGAAGGTGTACGAGATATCTCAGAAACGATTTTTATTGTACAAAAGTGGAAATGATACGAAATGGTGGGTGCCGCTCACTTATTTCCGTTTGTCCAATATTAACGAAACAACATTGCCAAAATTATGGTTGAGCCCGAATGACGAATTCGTGAAAGTCGATGTTAAAGAAGGGGATGGAATTATTTTCAACGCGTTGCAGACAGGTGAGCGATCCAACAGTGCGTCCACTTAAAAATATACGGTGTCTCGTTTCACTTTGATATCTTGACTTTCTTATTATTACATTATTTAATATCTTGCACGAGATATTTTTTATTTTCATCTTTATATCATTTTTATCACCTATCTATTTCTTCTATTCGTTCAATTTTGTACACTTGTTTTTTGATTTTTTGTTATATTCAATTTCGAAAAATTTTGAATCGTTTTTTTCCTCCTCCCAGGTTATTATCGCGTGAATTACGACAAGGAGAACTGGAAATTGTTAAACGATTACTTGAACTCGAGCAATTATACCAAATTGAGCCCCATAACGCGAGCTCAGTTGATCGACGATGCTTTAAATTTGGCGCGCGTTAACCAACTCTCTTACGACGTAGCGTTGAATCTCACGTTGTACCTTCACAAAGAAGTGGATTACATGCCTTGGCAAACGACATTTAGGAATTTGAACTTCTTGAATATCATGATGCGAGCCTCCGAACATTATCAAATGTTCAACGTACGTATTTGTGAAATTTATTACACATCTTCGTCCAATAGATAATAATGAATATCGATTGCTCGATAACTGTAGAGATTCGTATGCTGCGGATTTGTTTATAGGAAGTTTGAATTTCACAACAGATTTATAAAGTGCATATTGATATAA
This sequence comes from Apis dorsata, assembly GCF_000469605.1. Taxonomy (NCBI): domain Eukaryota; kingdom Metazoa; phylum Arthropoda; class Insecta; order Hymenoptera; family Apidae; genus Apis; species Apis dorsata. Next base: position 159,733 of record NW_006263630.1, on the reverse strand, counting down.
AATAATATCAACAACGAAGTATAGTATTTATTATGATGATAAATTAACAATATATGTCTATTTAAATTTCATTTTCAATTTCTAATTGCGTCACTTTCAAAATTTTGAATTTGCACAAATAACCGCAGCATATTATTTATAATTTAATGAACAAATCGATGGATAAATAGATTTTATTTAGGCATGAATATATCAACACTCTGTACATTTTTTTCTTTTTCATTCAAAACGAATAAAACGCTTACAGACTTATGTTACCTGGCTAATGAGATCCCTGGTGGAAAAAATGGATTACAAACCTAAATCGAACGACGATCATTTTACGAAAATTCTTAGACCGACCATAATGTATTGGGGTTGCAGAGCTGGCGTTGAAAATTGCGTGGATTACGTCAATAATGAATTTAATGAATGGTTGAACGATTCTAAGAAAGAGTAAGTTAATTTATTTCTATTCTTATTCATTTAATTCTTTTAAATTTACTTTTTGTTGATTGAGCTTATCAATTCAACGCATGTCTTTATATCTATTATCTACTTATTTTATTTGAATTGATCTATTTGAAAAAAAATACTATTCTAACGTACAGCATTCTCCATGAATATAAATTTATTTCTAAATTTATACAAAATTTATAAAAATATACATATATAATATGTTTTCTATCGGTTTCCTCCTAATTTTCTACTGTCTGTTCACTATTTATGTTATTTAAATTTTATTAAAATTTCTCGTATATAATATTAAAATAAATAAGTGTAATTCGATAAAAATTTTATTTTACAGACTCGATGCCAATTTGAAGAACAATATTCTCTGTGCCGGTCTGAGAAATTCAGACTCGGAGGCATGGGACCGTACTTGGAACGTTGTGAAAAATATAATGGACGAAGATGAAAGGAACAATTTATCACCAATCTTGGCTTGTTCGAGCTCGTCTGAAGTTTTGGAGAAATATTTATTGCAAACCCTCGAAACAAATTCCTCGTTGTCTTTCTCGACCGTGTATCGAAACATCATAAACGAACATCCGATGGGTGTCGATATCGTTTTGAAAGTGCTCAATGACAAATACAAATCACTGTAATTAACAATACTGTCTTATTATACGTATAATGAAAATTATTGTAAATATGTTATAATTTATACTTATGTATATATATTTCTTTCTTTTTTTTTTTAGAAACAAAACTGAACATAACCTCAAATCGTATTTAGATATAATCGCGAACAGCGTTACAACTAAAGAACAACTTGAAAAGGTAATAATTTATTTTATCAACGAGTTGAATTTTAGCAATTAATAATAACTTCTATTATTAATCTAACTTCTATTATTAATCTAATTAATAATAACTTATTTAATTTTTTTAATTTACAGTTATTGAACCTTATCTGGAAAGAGGGATTGCAGGATAATCAAGCGAATATGATGCTGAAGGCAAATAGTAACATAGATTGGCTCGAGCATAACAAAAAATCGATCGAAGAATGGCTGCACGAACGAAATTCTTCATCCGGTTTGGTAGCGTTCGCTTCGATGATTATATTGTCAATATTTGTTACTCGATTTTATTAAGAATATATTGAGAATCAGGTCGTTGCGAACGAATTATGAGAATAAAAATGCAAATCAACTATTGAAATAAATTTACGATGATCTTCTTGTACAGTATACATTAATACAATAGCGACATGTTGGACAATGTTGTTCAGAATGACAAAATTCGTAAGAATTTGAAAATATATTTCAATATAACGCGATTATTTAAATTAGGCAATTGTAAATAATGTAGAAAATATACGTGGAAAATATATTTTTATATTATGTTATACGTAACATGTGAACGCAATAAAAAGTAGAAATTCAACGTTAAAAATTTAAGTATTTTGATTTTTGTACAAATTAAAAAAATAATTATAAATTGGAAGAAATTGTCCTTTATTCTCTAAGAATGATTTAAGATAAAATACGATACGTTATATTTTTAAAAAAAAAGAATAAAATAGAAGTGTGCTCAATTAAGCGCGCCCGTATTTTATTAGTGGTTACGCGCCAAGAATAAAACAGACAAGGAGAGTAAATAATGAGAGAAGAACAGAGATAGGATAAAAATATGGAAATCAGCGCCATCTTTAGAGTGCCGCAAATGAAACTCAATATATAAGGACAGAAACTGTTAAAAAAGGATAGAGATAGGATAAGAATTAACCATTAGCGCCATCTCTTGAGTTTTGGAGATATCTTTTCGAAGAATGATTTTCGAAGCAATTAAGAGATGGCATTACATTTTAATTCTTATTCTACCTTACCCTCATCTCGAAAGATATCTCTAGCACTCGAGAGATGGCGTTGACAATCAATTCTTATTCTATCTCTATCCTTGTCCTACTATTTCCTATCCTTATTTATTGAGTTTCATTTGCGGCACTCTGAAGATGGCGCTGATTTCCATATTTTTATCCTATCTCTATCCTTCTCTTACTATTTGCTGTCCTTATTTATTGAGTTTCATTTGGCATACTGAAGATGGCGCTGATTTCTATATTTTTATCCTATCTCTATCCTTCTCCTATTAACTATTTCCTTGTCTATATTTACTAGCGCGCGTATCACGAATGAACCAGGAGCGAATTACGAGATTATTCGAATATTTAATTTGTAATCGCTTTATATATAAATTATACTTTTTTTAAATATTTGAAATAGTCGAATAGATGAATAATTATAAAAAATTCAAAAAATTGAAAATATATTTTACCTTTCTTATAAGAATAGGATATAACATACAAACGTTATTCACACAATTTTTTTATAAGAAAACAGAATAATTTATCATTTATCATCTGGTCTGTCAAGTATAATATTGGAATCGTTAAAAGTAAAAGAAATTAGTCTCTGGTAATCAATTGCTGATATTTTATTACTAAAAATTCTTAAAATTATAATTAATTATAATTATTAAAATATAAATTACAGATACATAGTATTCAAAAAATAGAGGGAATCATACGATTGAAATGGCTTTTTCATTCCGATATCTCAATTCGTTGTCAAGATATAAGGATAAAAGTGACCTAGCGTTTATTAACATGGTGCAGAGAATGCGAATAGGACCACGATTCACTGACCTACACTTTTTCTTGGAAATTGGACGTCTTTCCAAGAATTACGTCTGTCGCTTGTCTACAGTTTGGGATAGGTCAATGAGACGAGGTGCGAGCGAGAGATCCGAGTAAGTAACAAGGACGGAGATAATAAATGATCAAAAATTACCCTTTTTTTAAGCGACGATATCTTCGGAACCGGAAGTCGTAGCGGGATAAATGAAAAACAGTTTTAAAGGGGAAAGTTCCACGCTTCTAATGATTTTTCACTGGTTGACCGAAAGTCATTATTTTCAAAGATATAGCGATTCAAAATTTTCCTAATTTTAATAAGGTTTTATCGAGTTTTATGATAAATTATGTGATAAATATATTTACTTCTGGAAGAATATTGCTTACAACGATTTTGATAATGGTACATTGAAGATTTAAAATTAATTTAAAAATTTCTTTATCTGGATTTTTGTTTAATTACTATATTGATTATTTAAATAGGTTTTGTGGATTCTATCGTTTTTTTAATATAAAAAATATATATTTGCATGAGAATTCGCAATCTAGTCATTAATAATTACAAATGATCATAGAGAGATACAATATTGCAATAAAATTTCAATAATCCTTACTATTATTTTACTTTTAATAATTTTTCTTGCAATTTTTATAATCCATATTCTAAAATACAGATAAAAAATTACATTTATTTATTCTTTTTTTTAATAATTAATAGGCTATTACAGAATGATCTACGATGATATCAATTGGATAAAGATCGCCTCTTATCTTCAATTCGAGAATTTCTCCAAGATTCATGTGTTGAATCGTGTCCAAATAATCAACGAAATTAATCATTCAAAAGTAATCAAAAGTATCGATCTATTGATATTTTTAGAAAATATACTTATCTCGTGAAATAGATTATATTCCTTATTCATTCTAGTTTCTGATATACGATATTGTAAAATTTCAATCATCGATCAGTTCTATCAAATGTAAACGTTATTATCAAATTAATGATTTGCAAAAATTTCTACAAAGAATAAAATGCCTCCTCGAATATTATCTATACAATACACTTATGTATGATTTTAAATTTGGGAAAAATTTCTGTTTTAGAAATAGAATAGAAAAAATTTAATATTTTGGGAAGTTCAAGAATCTATTCATCCTCTGTTTCATCTAAATCATTTCCTAATTAATATTTCATCCTATTTTCTGATCCTATAATAAATTGCATAAAACTGCTCTTAATTAAATCTTATCAAGAAAATTAAGGATAATTAAGCATTTAAATTTAATACCAAGGTTGCATCGCATGAACGATAAACGCCATCCATCGATATAGATTTGAAACAAAGCTAAAATTATTAGAAATTAATAAAAAAAAAAACTGTTATTTGTACGATATTATTGAAATCTCATGGACAATAATCTTACATTTCGATGTAAAAAAGCATTTAATCGTATAATATCACAAGTTTGCTCGAATATATTCCTTCTCTTCGATACAGCTTAAACAGCTTACTCGTGCTATTCGTGGCAATCGCGTGGAAAAGTTTTTTAATTGACATTTCAAACGTTTTTCATTCTAGCCAGACTAATAGAACTTATTTTCGATATCCTTATCTGGAAAATCAACAGCCAGGATCAACTAGATAAGGTAATTCTGACTTGATAATATTATCTTATTATCGAAGCAAAACTACATTTTACATGTGGATTAAACAAATCATAATTATCTTTCGTTTTTTTTAGATTGAGGACTTTTTTGCGAACGATTAACAAAGGATTCCGATATTATATTATCATGTGTGTGAAAAAAATTGAAAAAAGTAATCAAGAAAATTGTATCGATCATTTCAAATAAGAAATATTATATAAAGCAAAATGTATAAAAATAGCACTGAAGCGTTGGTAATATTTTTAATTAAATTACAATCGTTATTTTATTACTTTCTTTTTTACAATTTTGATAAGAACAATAATTCAATATTCTGCAATAAAAATTAACAAAAATATACGAATTTAAATATATTTTCTTTAATGAAATTTCTTTAAAAATAATTAATTGTTACGAATTGTTATGAAATATTTTTCTTTTGAAAATATCTTTTCAATCTTCGATTTTAAGGATTATTTTCATTTGTTTAAGAGGGATATAAGAAACAAATATAATATGATAAATAATTTTACAAAAATTATACTGTCATACGTAATATACGTTATATGATAAAATTGATGATTTATACTATGTAATTAATATGAATTGGATGTAATAAAAGAGAGAAATATTGTAAAGTGTATTACAATCATTTTTTAATTATTTCGTAAGATTATTTATTTATAACAATCAATTAATGTCGATACAAATCTTTTAATTCGATTTAATCTTACTGTGAGACCAAGTAATATAAAATTTTTTCAGCAAATAAAACGAACTAATCAAAAAAAAAAAAAAGTATTTCTATTTGGTCGCGTATAGATTTCAATTAATTTTAAATTTAAAAATTATATATTACGATATCTATGTATGATACTTTCCAAAGCAAGAGAGAAAGAAAATTATTTCTAATACCGTTAAAGATACATTTCACGTTTATTCATCGTTTATTCATTTAATCATCGTTTATTTATCGAAATTGCATTTATCAGAGTTAATTCAACATCGCTAGTTATTTAACATCGCTAATCTATTTTCTTATAAAATGAATTTCAAGATTACGAGATTAAAAGAGAAATGAAGATAAAATATTGTATTTATTAAAATATTCTTCTTTTCCAAAGCTATACATATATTGCCATTTGTATCAAGATTTTTTTATTTGCACATGATCATTAATTTCCAATGTCGTGTACAATTTAATCTAATGATAAATCTAAATGGACAATTGAGTTAATGAAGTGCGACCCATCTGATTTTATTATTGATATAAAAATTAAAAATTGTTTTCTGGAAGGATATTTACATTAGAAACTTCGATAAATATCGTAATTTAATTTGATTCTTTAATGTTTCTCGAGATAGAAATCGAAATTTATTATTTATAATTGTCAACGAACTATTCTATATAATTACGAAACAACTTCGATAATGCGTAATTTTGATGATCATTAAGCAGATCTTAAGAGATAAATTACGACATTAATTTTCAGATTACGAAATATATATAATATATAACGAAATAAATAATACACTTTTCCAAATCTCGTATTTATAAAATATTTGTTCATGATCATGAAAACGAAGATATTCATCTCGAATCTTTAAATATTGTAGTTTAATTATTATTATTAATATTAAGTTTCTATCAATCCTTTTGCAAAATTATAAAATTTAATACATTAAATTGTGAAAAAAAGTAATAAATTTAAATCTTCAATAGAATCACTAATTACATTAGTTACATCAACGTTAAACTATATTATTAAATATAGTTTAATATCAATGATATATCGATAAATGAATTGAGATGCATTTACAATTTGAAAAAAATCTTAAAACAAAACAAATGTATCATTGGTATCAAGAAACTTCAAAAAGATTAACAAAGATATTATATTATAAATATTATTATCCCACATTACGAATATTATACAAACGATAATGTTATCGTATCGTTTCCTCGAGTTAGGTAATTATATTATAATGTTACGACTCTTCAAGATCCGATGAGAATCGAACAAAAAATTTAATTACATTACGTTTCAATCGGTCATTCGATAAAAAATCGTGCTAAATAATGATTTTGTACAAGAGAAATGCTTTTATCGTTTTTCAATAAATGTCCCTATTAATTGATCGGACATATTAAAGGGATCTTAATTGCGAAATATTTTTTTTATCATCTGGAAAATCAATTAGATATAACGATATAAAATTTTAAAGCATCAAATTTCAATTTCAGAATCCAGGATTGCGTAATAAATTTGAAAATTGTATTTAGAAATTGTGTTGCTTTTAAATTATATATTAATTCGATAATATTATCAATATCTTTAGTGATTATAAATAATTGATGTATGATGCTATATAATTCGTAATAAAATAAGCAATAAAATTATTCTTATATAATTCTTTTTTTTTCGAGGAAATCAAATTGGTGGTATAGAGATTCTTTCGCGTAATTGGATGAATTTATATTCTAAATGGAGTGAGAAGAGTTGGAGGGAGAAAAAAATTTTACGAGATAAAAATAAATTGCTTCTAATGATAAATCATGGTGATAGGTCGTGGTACTTTGAAGATAAAGATGTTTTAAATATTTCAAGATCATCATTTTTAATTAAATTATAGATGCAATTGTACGTAATATAATGTACGTAACAAAGAAAATATTTTGTTGTATTTTTTTTTTTTATAACAGAAAAGAAAGTCACAATTTCACAGAAAGCTTAAAACTTTTAAAATATTTTTTTATTTTTGGAGACGATTCTGAGTTTTGAAGATTTGTTGATTTAAGAAAGTTACATAATAATTTAAAGGAAAAAAAAAATTGAAGAATAAGAAATTGAAAAAGAAAATTTCATTTTAAATACTATTCAAACACACGTCCAATTTTAAGTTTCAATTACTATTTAGAGTTATCAATGTTACAGAGGTTACATATATGTGTTATCTATTTTATCACATATTTTTCTATTAGAAAAATAATGATAGAGTTCTTTTTGATAACCTGATAATTATTATAATACCTTAATTACATTTTATCATTTTCTATAATATAACAATAAATGTTTCTCATAAAAATTAATCTACTAAACATTTATATAATAACTATTAAAAATATCCGAGAAACATTTATTTTTCAATAAAAATAAATTTTTTTCAAGACACTTTGATTTTTTCTCTTCTAAATAACGCCTATATTTTTGATTTTACAGAATTCCAATTGAAATCTACTAACCTAACAGTCACTTCAGATAATTTTGAATCAAGAATCCAAGTCCAATTAACCAAATTACACATATATAAAATAAGATACGTTCCTAAATAAATCTATGACGCGTTAAAACGAGTCATAAAACATAAATACACTTGACACCGGCACATTAAGCAAATCTATGATGAATCGATTCCCTCGAGGAGCAAACTCTCCCACACACAGAAAGAAAGAAAAATTCTACACCTTCCACGATCCAAATTTATCAACTTTTTCGAACTCGTATTTATCAAATCTATCGAAAATAAATTATTCGAACACCTTCGTAAGCTTACTTTTTAAAACTAAAAATAAAATACTCGTTCAACCATTTATTAACCTAGGTCGTGTCGTGAAAAACAAAAAACGTTCGT
>NW_006263630.1:138200-150568 GCF_000469605.1 Apis dorsata | reverse complement strand
GAGAGAGAAAAAAAAAGTTGGCGGCGAAAAGATCGGCGATCTAGTGGGCCGCGGGATCGCGGCGAGTTCGAAGATTTAGCAGAAACATCACGCCTCTTATCGGGAGTGTGCACGTCTATTAATAAAAGTAACGTGTCGCGGACCGCACTCGATCGTGAACCGTGTTCTGTGTCCGTGAAACGGATTGCGATACGCATCCGATATTGGTGTAGCTTTCACTTTTCGTAGGGGACACATCTGCCATCGTCGCCGCTGGTCTTTTAACGGGGAAGGATGTGACTATGAAGATACACCGGTACGGGTGTTAGATCGAAGTTAAATTGAACGAGTTGACAGGGGAACGTAAGTTGACAATTTTCGAAAGAATTTTTTTCTCTTTTCTTTTCTTTTTGTATTAATATTTCTTATTTAAGGTTAATCCAATGAAAATTCCGAGTCGGAGAGGAAACAATTTTTTTTTTTCTTTTGTAATTACGAATTTTGTATTCGTAATTCTTGCGTGAAATTTTTAGGGGGCAAATAAGGGAGGAATTTTTAATATTTTTGTCCATTTGAAAATGGAAAAAGATCAAACTTCATTATCTTTGAGGATCGATGGAAAAGTTTGTTCAAATTATTCTATTGTTCTACTTCACAATCGAAAAGATATTTTATCTCGATTTATAAAAAAAAAAACTTTTTATCGTATTTCTATTTTTCAAGTTTTCTCCCGTGGATTGAAACACACATTTCATCAAGTTACAGACACTTTCCTCTTTGTAAAATTCATAATATTCCGAATTTAAGTAAGATAAATCTACAAATCCAATTCATATATTATTTCAACAACAAAACGATAAATGTATATAATTTTTATAACACAGATTATCGAACGACAAGAAATATTATCACCATCATCATCATGAATTTATTCTGGGACCAAATTTCCATCGTTATCCTCCTTTTGCTATTCGCTGGACATCAAACGGAGGGGAATAGGACCGACGCGCAGCAAGATCTCGATTATCGATTGCCAAAAACTGTCATCCCTTCCAGTTACGAAATTTTACTGATGCCAAAATTGAAAGATGATTTCAAATTCGAAGGACGCGTGCACATCAACGCTACTATACAAAAATTGACCAACACCATAACGCTCCACTATAAGAAAATAGAGATATTGAAGTTGACGATCACGTGCAACAAAGAGTTGCAAGAGATCACGAATACAACGTACAACAACATAACCGAGAAATATGAGATTACGCTTAAAAACGATCTGATCGCGGAAACAAAAGTTTCGATTAATATTGCGTATAGAGGAAATCTTAGGGACGATATGATTGGATTTTACAGAAGCTCGTACTTCGATTACAAAGGAACTCTCAGGTAAAATTTTAAACCATGAAATGGTGTAACATAATATTTTTATTATTTTTATAACTTAAAACTTTCAAAATATAGATGAAGGGTAATTTGCATAGGTGATTGATATGAAAATTTTATGGATTTGTGATTTTCAGATTTGAGCCTTATTTTATTTTATAATTTTGTCAATTTATCAGAATAATTTGTGTGAAAAATAAAAATAAAACAAGTATTATATATTTGTAAATTAGAAAGATTGATTTGAAGGATTTTAAAAATCAAAATCTTTTAAAATTTTAGTTCTTGATACTTTTAGAGTATAAAGATTTGAGATCCTGTGAAATTTCAAATTTTTCTTTTTAAACGATTCAGGTGGCTCGCTTCCACGCAATTCCAAACAACACATGCAAGGCATGCTTTTCCTTGCTTCGACGAACCAAGCTTCAAGGCAAAATTTATAATCAGAATTTTGAGGCCAGCAGAATATACTTGCCTAAGCAATATGCAACTAAAGAGTAGCATAAAAGTGTGAGTAACTATATAGTTTGAAACACTAACATTAATAAAATATAATTAATAAACTTTTACCTGAAACGTTTTAAACGAACTAAAAATACAAAAGTATGTAAAAATAAAATTAGCGCGAAAAGATATTTTTTTGACTAAAATTAAAATAAATAAAAATTGGCAAATTGATTTTTAAATAAATGATTTAATAAATTTTTGCCAAATCGTCTGCAGAGAGCAAGGTTATTGGGACGAATTCCAGGAAAGCATCCCTATGTCGACCTACCTGGTAGCCTTCGTCATCTCGGAATTCGAGGCCGTCAAAATGGAGGGACGTGAAAACTTCAATGTCTGGGCCAGGCCAGACGCCATCGATCAGGCCAAATACGCTTTGACGATCGGCATACAAGGTCTCGAGCATCTCTCCAACCGTTTCCAACAAAATTATCAGCTTCCCAAGATGGACATGGTGGCCGTTCCCGATTTCTCAGCAGGCGCGATGGAGAATTGGGGCCTCATCACCTATCGTGAATCAAGATTGTTGTACGACAAGCCTACGAGTTCGGATATCGCGAAGCAAAGCATCGCCTCGGTGATCATCCACGAATTAACCCACATGTGGTTTGGAAACATGATCACGCCCGAATGGTGGAGCTACTTGTGGCTGAGCGAAGCGTTTGCCAGATACTTCCAATATTTCGCCACTGCACAGGTAAGGATATAGAGTGTTAGTTCTGATACAGGGCAGAGATTGATAATTGATAAAAAAGTAAGTTTTTCGTGAAGCTTTTTCTGCCACAAATATTTTCAATATCTTGCCAATATAGAATGATTAGAGAATATAGAATGTTATTCATAGTAGAGGATAGAGATTGATAAAAGAAATAAGTTTTTCATGAAGTTAAATAGTTCCAATATTTTGCCAGAAAAGTAGATTGATAATTGATAAAAAAGTAAAGTTGTGAGATATTTCCAATATTTTGACACTGTATAAGTAAGAATATGGGATATTATACGTGATGGAAGGCTGAGATTAATATATGGATAAGATGGATATATGTAAATTCAGATTTTGTATAAATATATAAAATTTTAATTTACAATTTCATATATATATATTTTTTAATAACTAATACTTTTTCGATGATTACGGTCAAATGGTTTCTGTTCGTGATACGTTTTCCAGGTGGAGAAAACGTGGAACATGGAGGAACAATTCCTCGTGGAACAACATCACACAGCTTATGCGTCCGATGGCATCGAGACTTCTCAACCTATGACCCGAGAAGTTAAAAATTTATCGCAAATTAGCAGTGTAGGAGACACGATTACTTATAACAAGGGAGCGAGTATTGTACGAATGATGAATCTCATTTTTGGATCCGAAGTGTTCGATGCCACCCTTCAAAATTATCTGATCGCGTAATGATAATTATTAATTTAATTTCATACAGGGGAATTATAATCAAAGTAAATTTGGATCTACAATATATTTTTTTATACCAATAAAAAGGCAAAAATTACATTGGACAGTTGAAAATATTTTAAGGGTGGGTTTTAAGTAATCATAAAATTGACAAATTTACAAATTTTTTGATCAACTGTTATATCGTTTCAAATTTAATATCGAAAAATTATTAAAAAAATTAAAAATATAATATTTTATAGACACGTAAACTTTTATCCACTTCTTCAACTATACTCAAAACGATTAAACCAAAAATTACATTAATCTCTTAAGTATAATAAAATAAATAATAATATAAGTATAATAAAATAATTTCTTCGATCACATTAATTTATATTCTCTGCAGTAACAAACACGCTAAAGTAGCGAAACCAGAAAATCTCTGGCTGGCACTGCAAAGGGAAATCAATCGTCGCCACAAACCACCGTACAACGTGTCCGTCGCCCCGATCATGACCACGTGGACAGAGCAACCCGGATTTCCGGTCGTAACCGTTGCCATCAAGAATGGCGTGGTCACATTGCAACAACAACGTTTCCTCCTCAGGAATCTCAAGTCCACACCTACGAACTTGAGGTGGTGTATACCGATCACATGGACCACTCAAGAAAATCCAAACTTCAACAGAATAAACGTGGAGTATTGGTTGCAAAATGAACGCGACACGATTAACATCAGTCAATCCTCGGGATGGGTGATATTTAACGTTCAAAGTGCTGGTGAGTATTATTAAAAAACGAAGATCGTCTCGAAATCTTTTCTTTTTCTCTAAAGAAAAAAAAATATATATATATATTTTCTTTGTGAATTAAACATAAAGAAGACATTCATTTAGAGAATATTAGATAAGAATATTGAGGGTGAGTTTTGAAGGATAGAAAAGTTAAACTGTTTTCTTTTTTTAAACCAAGGAATCAATTATTTAAGTTGAAAAGAATTTTGAGAGTGAGTTTCAGAGAGAGAAGAGAAATGCTGTCAAAAGCTATAAAAAACTAGTACAGATTTTTTTGTTTGTAACTTAAATAGTATACAAGAGTCAATTAGGGTGATAAAGATTTTAAAAATGAGTGTAGAAGGATAAAAGAGATACTGTTTCACTTTTTTTTACATGAAGTCACATCATTGAAACATTTTTTCATATCAAAGAATATTCTAGGAAAAATAAAACGATAAGAATTCACATTATTGAAGATTAATTTAAAAATTATTCAAATTAATTAATTTAAAAGAAACAGATTGTAATACTTTTATCTTTTCTCAATTAAACGTTCAAACACGTTTAATTAAATTTAAAAATGAAGATTGGTAACAATAGTGTAGTAGATACAAATGTTACAACGTATAAAGAGCTTTATCAACTATGTTTATTATACTTATCGTAGACCTGTTTTGTTTATGAAGTGTATGTCTGCCTAGAAACAGAACAATGAACACGACAAACAACATTCATCTATCTAACCAATGTTCAACAATCAACTGCACATTATTTTACATTGTTACTTATTTTTCTACATCTTATGTACATTTTTACTTCGTACGTGTTTATTTTGTCGATACGCCATTTCCAAGTGGCATCGTTCAAACGGGAAATATATTTACCAAAACTCATATGACGCCTTTTCACAAATACGATTTACCGTGTTAATTTTGAATAAATATAACAATCTTCAACGTATAAATGTTATAAATGATAACTTATCTATAGCTTGAGTATAAAGCACACGATTCGAGAGTTCAATGATAAAGAATTTGATTTAACGATAAGCAAGCAAAATAGATTTGGAATTTAATGAGAGACGCAAATTTTATTATTTTTTGAAATTTAAATTTGCAGTTTTTGAACCAAAACATATATATATATGTATGATAATTGTCCTGAAATTTTTCATTAAGAGAATTTCACTGTCTTCAATTCATTTTCATTCTTTTATTTTTTATCTAATATTTTTTATTTTTTTTTTTTTTTTACATAAAATAAAATTATTACGAGAAACGAGAAATGATATTTCATTAGATCATGATGTTATAGATTGTTGCAAGTGTCTTGATATCGTTTGCATTATAAAAAAAAAAAAATACAAAAAAATCTAATCATGAGCTTCTTTTATTCTCAATAAATCCCACATTCTGAATATTGTCAATATTTTTTCTTATAATTTAGACATATCTTGATATAACGACACTTTGTATTTTTAAATCCATTTCATTTTCTATACTTGAAACTTATTTTTATTATATATATATCATTAATGCAACTGATCATTTATTTTTATGTAATTAAAATGTTATTATGTTAGAAATGATTGTTTAACTATTTAATTAATACTTCTCAAATCTCTCAAATATCGTTTCACTAATCGAAATTTCCAGGTTTCTATCGAGTGAATTATGATAACGAGTCCTGGTATCGTATTATCAAAGTTCTGAACAGCAAAAATTACGCGGACATACACGTTCTTAACAGAGCCGCCATAGTCGACGATTTATTAAATTTAGCTAGAACTGGTTTCCTTCCTTATCGAACCGCCTTCGATGGCCTGCAATATCTTAAACGAGAAAATAATTATTTGCCGTTCAAAGCTGCGTTCTCGGCTCTCATGTATCTCGATCAACGATTTTCTGGACTGGATCAATATTATAAGCATTTAAAGGTTCGTTAAACTTAACATATTACATATATATCTGCACAAAGATATTTGGTTGTAAGAAAATTTTTTTCGATCATTCGTTATTTATCTTGCTGATTGCACGATTCGAGAAAACGCACAATTTCTGATTTATTTTTTATTAATTTAATCAGAACATTTAACTTTTAAATAATTTAAATTTTAATTTTTTAAATATAAGAGATACACAGTTTGATTTATAGAGACATTTAATTTTTTATCAACTAATGATATTAGAAAAATTATGTATATTTTACAAAATTTTCTTATTTTGTTTTTAACAAAAAAGTGCATTTTGATTTGATCTTCAGTCTCTCGATTGAAAAATAATTTTTGTAGGAATTTGTCCTTCTCATTATCGAGGATACGTACAAACGTGTCGGATACGTGGATCGTCCAATAGACGATAGATTAACAGTGTTATTGAGAAGCGAATTGAACAAATGGGCATGCAACTATGGCCACAAAAGCTGCGTGCAAATTTTCACCAAAATGTTTAGAAATTGGAAAGAGGATAATATAACGTAAGCATTTTGCAACTGATCGATAATATTGAACAAACTTATCTGTTTTAATAAATGAAAAGAAGGAAGGGAGGGAAAAAATAATTCATCGTATCTTTTCCTATTTCGTTACAATTTTCATGTTCCAGAATTGATCCAAACCAACGACCTGTCGCGTACTGCATGGGTATAAAATATGGAACGACGGAAGACTGGGAATTCTTATGGAAACAGTATTACGATTCGAATTCCGTGATTGAACAAACGGTTATATTGGAAGCTCTCGGTTGTACCCAGAATACTGTACTTTTGGAAAAGTAAGAACGTGATCACGAAAATTTGGAAAAAAAAATTCAAACTAAAAGAATAAAAAAGTGGATTTAGATATTCTTTTCTATTATTAGACTACGAATATTTATGCAAAATTTAAAATATCGAAAATATACTATACGTTATGATTCGAAGAAATTTGAAAAGTGGAGCAATTTAAATTAAAATTTAATTTTAATTTAATTATATATATTTACATACGCAAGATTTATAATTTGATCGTCACATTGTTTCAGATATCTATTGTACGCGCTCAAGAATTTCACGGAAAGCAGAATTCGAATGCAGGACAATTCCGCCGTATTCTCCGCAGTCTACAGTTCCAGCGTGTTTGGCGCGGAATTCGTGCTCAATTTCGTTGAGAAATATCAAGCTGAAATGACGAAATTGTACGTCCCAAAGCAATTCAATCTCCAATTTTCTTTTTAAATTCTTTGAAGCTTAAAGCTTAATCTAAATTTTTGAAAATCTGCACGAAACAAAATTTTAATTCTAACGCGTTAGATGACTATGATCGATGACTTTAATTCCCTTTCCATTGATTTAAGATTCAAAAATTAGATCTCATTTCTCATTACACTTTAACTTTAATTCCTTTTTTCCTCGTTAACAAACTAGTTACAACGGAACGGACACGATTTCGAGCATCCTCTCGTTAGCCTCGAAACGTTTCTCGACCCAGAGATCGGTGGACAAATTCGAAAATTTGATCAAGGGGCACGAGACAGAATTCAAGAATAACTTGGACTCGTTGAACAACGCCCTCCAGATAGCTAAATACGAATTGTTGTGGGCGAAGAATTACTCGATACCGATTACGTCGTGGTTAATCTCGTTTAACAAAGATCACCACGAGAGCAAAATGGAGTATAGGCTGCCTGCGAGCGTAAAGCCAACGTCGTACGAGGTCTGGATACAAACCGATGTAAATGAGTTAGATAATTTTACGTTCTCTGGAACTGTATCGATTAACGCGATCGTTGAAGGGAAAACGCAGAATATCACTTTACATTCGTCGGGGTTAGATCACAGTGATGTTCTCGTGCATGTAAGAAACGAAACGGTCGCGATTAGCAGAATAGAAATAATTGAAAAATACGATTTCATGGTCATCGTGCTCAACGAAGAGTTGCAAGTCGGGCAGAATGTACTCGTCAAGATAGGATTCACGGGACATCTGAACGAAGAGATGCGTGGATTTTACAGAAGCTCTTACGTAGACGGTAATGGTAAAACGAGGTGAGGAATTTCATAATTTTTTTTTTCTTGTACTTGTTTAAAGAAATACACACGTTTAAAGTGATTGACAATTATGTAATGTGATTTCTAATGATTAATGATTGAAAATTAATTGTAAAATTAATTTCTATTTAAATATAAGTCTAATTTTTTTGACATTATTCGTATATACATGACAATATTTTTATGTTATAGATTGATCACAGCGAATTTATAATAAGCGATGTGTTATAAGTTTATTACAATTGAATATTATTTATGTAACAGATGGTTAGCTGCCACGCACATGGAGCCAGTTGGAGCTCGAAAGATGTTCCAGTGTTTCGATGAACCAGCATTAAAAGCGACTTTCAAATTAAAGGTTACCGTGCCAAAGAATTTTAACGCGGTCAGCAATATGCCGATTGATAAGGAGTTAAATCAGTACGTAATTATTCTTTCTTGAATCTTATTGTTTTATATTCTGTTTAGAGACAAACATTTGAAATTCTTCATCCTTTTTACTCGATATTCTAAAATTATTCGAGAAAATAAAATTTCTTGAAAAAATACATATATATATATATTTTGTTTTATATTCGTTAAAGAATTGTTATCTTAAGAATTACTTTTCATTGAAAGATATCGCATGGAAGAATAACTGTCCGATAATTATTCTCATTCTCTAATATCCATTAATATGAAAACTCTCAAGGACAATTTTCCAGAATTCCATTGTCAAATGAATAATTTTATGATCATTCGATGGCTATTCACAATAGACTCGATTGAAAATTTATTGGATTTTGTACAGGGGCGAAAGGAAAGAAATCAGTTTCGAGAAAACGCCGAAAATGTCGACATACTTGTTCGCCCTGGTCGTTTCCGACTTCGCGTGGTTGAACGACAGCATTTTTGGAGTTTGGGCAAGGCGAGACGCGATCGAGGATGGACGATATGCCCTGTCCGTGATGAACGGCCTCGTTAATTTCTACGAGAAGGCGTTGGGCATCGCTTATCAACTGCCTAAACTCGACATGGTAGCACTGCCTGACTTCGTGTCGGGCGCAATGGAGAATTGGGGCCTGTTGACTTACAAGGAGAGGAACGTGTTGTACAATCACCAATTATCGAGCACCGCGTCGAAACAGAGCATAATAAACGTGATATCGCACGAAATCTCTCATCAATGGTTTGGAAATCTCGTGAGTCCACAGTGGTGGAAGTATTTGTGGTTGAACGAGGGTTTCGCAAGATATTTCCAATACTTCGCAACTAAAAATGTAAATATGTCAGGTTCTATGTCATAAGAAATTATATATTTTATTTTCGATTGTTCTCGATAAGTAAATTTTTGAAAATTTTTCGTTAAGAATGATTTCGATTTATATAATTGTTCTTTTTGATAAATTTAAGAGCGAGAATATAATTTCTGAATATTTAATTCCTAGTATATTTTAGGGAATTAATTTTTTCCACGAGAAGAAGGATTTACGAAAGAAGTAACTTGATTTTTGAAAATTAATGATTATATTAAAATTCTTTCGTTCTTTGATATTTATATTTTATAAGAGAGAGCCTAAGAGGTTTATCAGCATTTATAGAAAAAAAATTCTGTGTTTAAGAGCGGTAGAAGATTATTAATTAATAATACTTTTTTAGGAGGAACCAACTTGGTCTTTGGAATCTCAGTTTATCGTGGAACAGGTTCATTCGGCTTTCGAGGCAGACAGTTCAGCATCCACACACGCTATGACCCACGATGTCTACAGTCCAACAGAAATTAGAGGAATATTCGATTCGATATCTTACGCTAAGTCCGCTAGCGTGATAAGAATGATAGAGAAAGTATTGGGTCGCGAGGAATTCTTCGAGGCTCTTGGAAATTACTTAAAGAAACGGTAAAGTTTAACTTAAAATTAAGAATTTTCATTAACTCCTATTTGATTGTTATTATTCACTTTTTTAAACTTATCAATTTCTATTTTTTATCATTTTTTAATAACTTAGTTTTGTACCATAAATTATTTAAATAATAATTACCTTTAATCTATTTCAAACTTTAATTTAAAATTATTTTACATAAATTAAAAAATATAATTTACTAAGAATAAAAATTATATTGTTTTGAATCATTGAATAAAATCAATGAAAATAATAAATGTTCTAAATAATTTGTAAAATAATGAATCCAAAAATCAAAATCAATGAAAATAATAAACGTTCTAAATAATTTGTAAAGTAATGAATCTATCAGATACTGTTATATTTATATGTTTCTTTCCATATTTTATGATAATTATTACAGGCAATATGACGTAGCTACGCCAGAGGATCTGTTTGAGGCGTTCAAAGAAAAAGTAACCAATCAAACAATTAAAAACTTGTTCCTCACCATCATGAATAATTGGACCACTCAACCCGGATATCCTGTCCTTTACGTTACCTTACAAAACAATCGTATGGAACTCAGACAAGACAGATTCTTCTTGAATCCGAATGACAGATCGCCTCAAACCACTTGGTATATACCTATCAGTTGGACCAACCTGAACAATCCAAATTTCACTGACACGAAGCCAAAACTTTGGTTCAATGTTACCCAAGATAGCGTTGAATTGCCAAGTAAAAATCTTTATTTATTGAACGTGCAACAATCAGGTGAGTGAAAATGAACAATGCAGAATATCTGTAAATTTTTAATCTACTGCAAACATATAAAATTTCGAGAATATATATATTTTTTTGAGAACAATTGAAATTCTATTCTCAGCTCTCTTAAATTAACAATATTAATTTTCATCTGTTTAATGAAAACAAATATTTCAGGATATTATCGCGTAAACTACGATTACAAAACTTGGCAAGATATAATCGATTTCTTAAAGAGCGATAAATACTCGACGATACACGAAATCAATCGTGCAGCCTTAATCGATGATTTGTTAAATCTTGGCAGAGCGGAGCAATTGAATTACAGTGTCGTTTTAAACGCGACACAGTATCTGGTCAATGAAACGAATTACATACCGTGGCGAGCATTTTTCAACGGTTTGACTTACATACAGAAACAATTGGAGCAAAAGGATAATTACAATGCGTTCGTAGTATGTATTGAGAAATAATTCGAATACATTGTTTCTATAAGCGTATCTATTATCAGATTGTTTATTTCGATCCTTCATTTATTAAGCAATTGAAATGAGATCGTTTCATCGATGCCTTACTTTATTTTCTTCTCTCTTCTCTCTTAAGATTAATTTACAATTGCTTAATAAATTTAATAAACAAGTTTCGATCGAAATTCTCGTATAGCAACTTTTGTGTTTGTTTTGTTAGAATCGATCCTCCAAAGTTATTCCACGAATATAATTATATATTACGTGTAATATAATTGCTGTATATTAATACAAAACAATACAGACATAATACAAAACATAACTCTGTTTGTATGAAATAATGAGTAATGATGAAGTATTTAAATTATTACATTGTAAAAATGATTTAATTATATTGCAGCGATACATGACCTCACTTTTAACACCGATATACAACAAGCTTGGATTTAAGGATAAATCAAATGATGATCACGTCACGTTGTTGTTCAGATCGCACGTTCGTAAATGGGCATGCAAATTTAACGTAACAGACTGCAAGGCGCAAGCTTTATCTCACTTCGATACTTCAAACAACGGTGCAGAGTTAGTATTCTTTATTAAGTATTTTCTTTATTAAACGTGTCTTTTTATATAACAAAAGAACTCAATTAAATTTAATTATATAAAATTGTTAATCCATTAGATCCGTTAGATTAATTACTTTTATAATTTAAGCAAAAAAGAAATTAACATTTTAATCATTTAATTTAAAAAATAAGATAATAATTATTTGTGAATACTTATTATATTTAATATTTATATTTTATAGACTTGAAGCTAATATTCGTGGTGTATCTTACTGCACGGTCGCTGAACAGAATGATAGACAATTGTGGGATCGTTTATGGGAACTTTACACACAATCGACGTTTTCCGCGATAAAATCAATAATTCTTCAATCTCTACCCTGCGCCACCGAAGATGTCCTCCTCAATGAGTAAGATTACGTTCATTTACATAAACGTAAATAATAATTGATATCCTATTACATTTTGTTTAACGATAATTATATATTCTTCTATTTGTTCTAAAGTCTGCTCCAAAAGGCGATTACGAAGAATTCGGGAATACGATTCGAAGATCGTTCGAGCGTGTTCACTTCCGTTATCAATTCGAGCCCGGAAGGGGTTGAAAGCGTGATAGATTTCGTTCGAGAAAATTATGATAAAA
>NW_006263630.1:129776-138058 GCF_000469605.1 Apis dorsata | reverse complement strand
TTTTTTTTTACAGGTATGAACAAGTTTCCAATGTGAACAGTATAGTGAATGCAATTGGAAAGAAGGTGTTCACAAACGAGCTTTACGCAAAGGTAATTCCTTTTATGAATGAAATGAATATCTTGATTAAAAGATTGACGAAGATAAATAAACTACGGATATTTAACTATTTATTAGAAATTTACAATATACAAATGATGCACGTGATGTACAGAGAAGCGCAAAATATCCAAAAATAAAGTACATTTCGATCGATAAAACTGATTTAAAGCTAACTTTCTAAAAGTTATGATCTTCTATATAGTTGTAATGTATATCAACAAAATCATTTCATTTTTGACAAAATTTGTTCATTCGCTATATTTTATAATAAAATCTGATATTGAATTTATTATTCTTAGTGTCTTAATATCAGTAAAAGTAGTAAAAAATTTATCGACAAAGTTTTAATTCATTACTTTTTCACAGTACGTCGAATTGGTCAACTTGTTGGAGGAAAAGGGATCATTGAAAAACGCGAGAGGTTACGTGGATAACGCGATACGAGAATTGAAATGGAACCAGAACAACGTTCCAAAGATATACCAATGGCTCGAGGAAAATTATCCATCTTACAATTACCGTTTACCAAAATTATTCTCTCCTTTGAGATACGACATTACCCTCTCTCCTTACTTCGAGGAAAGGAACTTCACATTCGATGGAAACGTTAAGATAGACATGAAACCTAAATCGAATTACGTATCTCGCATAGTAATACATTCTAACAAATTAGACATCGAGAACGTATCGGTATACGAAACGAATTCCGTTACGAAAGTGAAAAATGCGTTGCGTGTTAGCGGTCTTAGACAAAACACGGATACTCAGATGCTCACGATATTCTTGGACACTTATGTATCGTTCGATATCGTCACCCTTGAGATCGATTTTGTCGGTAAATTGAACGACAATATGGAAGGATTTTATAGAAGTTATTACACCGACTCTAAAGGAAACATTCGGTGAGTAGAAAAAGATTTTTTTTTTATTTTATGTTGCTATTATATATATAGACTACGAATGTTTAAAAATATAGAAAAATTTTTGTGCTATAATGATTTCATATCTAGAATAATTATGCATTAATTGAATAAAAATCTACAGAGTGCACATGTATTACTTCGTGCGATTTTCAATGGCGCGAAATTCAAATGTATGTATGTAAAAAGGGTTCCAGAGGAATATAGCTCCATATTAATATCTATTTAAGGATAAGAATCTACTTGATCTTCATTTTCTTCGTCGTGTTTATGAAAATTTTATTTTGCATAAATATCTGCAGTCTTTTTAACACTGTTTCCATTTTATCTTTCAAGATGGCTGGCTACCACTCATTTTGAACCGATTTATGCGAGGCAAGCGTTCCCCTGCTTCGATGAACCAGCTTTCAAAGCAAAATTCGCGATAAGGATCGAAAGATATAAGGAAGTGTATAATACGCTCAGCAATATGCCTCGATTGAAAACTCAAACAACGAAGTAAGTATATTTGAAAAGAATAAATAAATTTATTTCAACATGGGATAAAAATAATCATACGCTTTAAAGAGGCTTGTTTTCGTTTATCTGTTTTATTTCTACTTATTTATACATACTTATGCTGAATTATTATAATTGAGAATCTTGCAATTCTATTACAATCAACTTTGAATAAATCAAAAAAATTATTTATAAATTTAATCGTTTTGATTAAAAAATAGATATTTTCATAGATTTCCATTTTTATTCTTGAATTTTTCAAATGAATTGTTCCAACAATATGTAAAAAATACGAAAAATATATATCTGAATAAAAAAATAAAAAAAAAAATGTAAATCCAAATCTGCATTTATTGCACATATTGTAATGGATGTCCAAATTTTGTGATAACTCACTAAAATTATGTGAATTATTTTTTTTTAAATTAAATAATTAAAAACTATCAAAAATGAAACTGCACAATTCTCTTGCTCTTATGTTAATATAAATCTCTAATACAAATCCTATATTTTTTGTTCAATATATTTGCTATTATGTTAACGTGCATATAATAATAATAATTTTCCATTATTATTATTATTTTGTCGAATTATGTACAGTAAATCAGATCGTGTTGTGGATATATTCGATGAAACATCCCTGATGTCTACATACCTGGTAGCATTTGTCGTCAGTGACTTCAAATCTGTAAAAGAGATAAACGAAAACGAGAAGGTGAACGTTTGGGGCAGGCCGGATATAGTTTCGAAGGGCGACTTAGCTGAAATCGCGGCCACGACCATCCTCGAGAATCTCTGCATAGAAACAGGACAAGCGTACGATTTGCCGAAATTGGATTTAATCGGAATTCCAGATTTTTCAATGGGGGCGATGGAAAACTGGGGCCTTGTCACGTTTAGGTAAAATCGTGCCGATTTATTTAATTTAGAAATCCTAAAATCTCGACAAATGTTTTAAAGCTCTGGATAATATGATTTTAAACGCTGCAAATACATTTTGGAATCTATTTTTTATAAATAGATACTTGTGAAGGATTGATTAATTCGATAATAATTTTCATTGATATTGAGAATTTCATTCTCAAATTAGATTCTCACTAAAGAAGTTTACTTGATTACATGAAAATTTGAAATAATAATGTAATTTTATCTTAAATTAATATCTTTAGTTAATAATTTAAAAAGTGATCAAAAATTATGATATTCCTTCCTTATGTATTTATAGCTGTAAGTAAATAGATTCATAAGTAACAATTATTTTGACATCGAATATAAAATAAATATAAATAAAATATCTCACAGGGAATACGGATTGTTTTACGACAAGGATGTAACGTCGTCTAAGTATGAAGACTATATAATCACTATAATCGCCCATGAGCTTGCTCACATGATGTTTGGAAATCTCGTCACCTGTGATTGGTGGGATTACATATGGTTGAACGAAGGTTTCGCCGAATTCATGCAATGGCGACTTGCCAATTCGGTAAGTCCTTTATAATATATATATATAAAACATATTTCTGGCAACAATATTTCTTTCATCTCTATATTAGAAAATTTACAATTAGAAAAGTTACAATTTTTATATTTCTCGCTTTATTTTCATAATTATATATATATAAAAATATAAACCAATTCCTCCTTTTTTTTTATTAATAATCCAAATCATAGCTAAAGAATTACTATTTATAAGCAGAATTTGGACAAATTCATGAATACGAATGAATATACATCTTTTAATATCCATATTCATATAAATATTTCGAATCAAAATATTCGACACGTTATGACGAAGATATTTTTAACGCTTCTCAATAAAAATCATCACAGTTCCGATCTTTCTACGGTTACAACGATCTGTTCGTGGTTGATGAACTCCAAGTAGCTATGCAGAACGATGCTTCAGAATCGACCCATCCCATGATTAATCCGGTCAGCAAGCCTGCCGAAATCTCGAAGATTTTTGACAGTGTTACTTATGGAAAGTGTGAGTACTTACGAGTCTCTAATATCACATATTTTAATACATTTTTCCAATCATTTTTAATCCAATGATCGATCCACGCTAGGAACTAATAATAATAATTATCATATTGGAATTATTATTATTATTCTCTATACGACTTTAAATTTTAATTTCGAGAAATATAATTTACCATTGTACTTATAAATATGTAAATATTATTTTGCAGCATCCAGCGTAATACGAATGATACAGAAATCATTGAAACCAGAGACGTTTCAACGCGCTGTGAATTTGTATTTAGCCGAACGTCGATTCAACACTTCGACCCCTAACGATCTTTGGAGCGCTTTCGATAAAGCTATCGAGGAGACGAATGATCTAGATGATTGGCAGATCGATATGAAAACGTTGATGCACGGTTGGACGAATGAACGAGGATATCCCGTCGTTTATGCAACGTTGGAGGCCAACACGATAACGTTGACTCAGGTAGTTTTCTTCCTTTTTAATAATCAGCAATTATTTTTCAATAATATATGAACACTTTGATGAGCAAAATATTTTAACATTCTATAAACGCTCACAACAATATTGAGGGTTGAGAATCATTGTATACTATCAATATCATTTCGATATACTAATACAAGTTAAAATCAATGAATGAAACTGGAAAATATATAGAGACAATTTATATACCAATTCTTTATCAGTTGAATTCGATACTGTTATAATTTTTATCGATATATATCTTAACAAGAGGATACTTGATATGAAAATAATTAAACCAACCCCAAATAATTAAACAATTTTTTCAGAGAAGTTTCAACACGAACGAAATAATCGACGATTTCTACATACCCATCACGATGACCACCGCCTCCCAATCCGATTTCGAAACAACTTGGACCAACATTTGGTTGAACAACGGGCCGAGAACTCTTCACCACCCGAATCCGGACGAGTGGTTCGTCCTGAACGTTCAACAGAGCGGTTACTACAGGGTGAATTACGACGTTAATTCGTGGACGAAGTTGATCAACGCGTTGAACAAAAGCGATCACAGCACGATAGACGTGACGAATCGGGCTCAAATCATCGACGATCTGTTGAATTTGGCACGGGCTGGCCACGTCGATTACGAGATCGCTCTCAACGGAACCACGTATCTGTGGAACGAGAAGTACTACATACCGTGGAAGGCGTTTTTCAACGGGTTCAATTTCATGCTGCAACGTTACCAAGGGCAGAAAGGGGAGGATTTGATCAAACGATACGCTTTGATGTTGGCCAATGGCATGTACGAGAAAATAGGTTTCGTTGATGACGAGATGGAGAGTCATTCGAATCATTTGAGCCGAGATCTCATCCTTGCTTGGATGTGCAAACTGGATCATAAGAATTGTGTGAATACGTCCGTCGAGTTGTTCGCCAATTGGATGAAGAAAGGAAATTCGTAAGAGAAAGATATATTTTTATTGTGTAATTTAATTGTACGAATAATTGCTTTCTAATTTTTTCTTTCTCTCTCTCTCTCTCTCTCTCTTATACGTTCTTTCGATTTCTTATTTCGTCATGATTCTTTAAATTGCACTAAATTTTAATATATGATAATTATTACAATAATTATAGAATTATATTGTCAAAATTTTGCTATTCTTTCGATCTTTTATCGATTTTCGAATATCGAAATTATTCGATATTATATAATTTAGCATTGGTGAACTCGTCGATATATTTTGTTTTGAGAAATAAAAGAAAATATAAATTCATTCTTCGTGTGATATCCGATTATTCGGATTCGATTATTAAGATTAAAACGAACAAAAAATTTTCGAACGATAAATTTTAGGATTTCACCAAATGCGAGAGCAGCGGTTTATTGTACAGCTATAAGGGAAGGAAGTCAAGATACGTGGGAATTCCTATGGGAGGAGTATCGAAGCACAAACTTTGCTTCTGAGAAGAAAATTATACTCGATGCTCTTGGTTGCTCCAGTGACAAAGAGAGATTGAACTCGTGAGTCTAGCTGAAAATAAATTTTTTAAACGATCTTTCTATTTATTTAATTTTAATTTTAATTTTAATTTTTCTATTTATTCGCAGATATCTCAGAATTGCATTGGTTAATCAATCTTCTATCCGAAAACAGGATATTAATGCTGTGTTTGCTTCCATTTATAATTCAGGAAAATTCGGGGTAGACACGATGATAGATTTCCTAATAAATAATTATAAAATGTTATACGATTAGTAAGTGCACGCGTAATTAAACTGTAAAATTGTAAAAAATAAGGATGTAAGAAACAAGAATATATTACAATTTGTTCACTTTCAGCTACGATAATTGGGAAGGCGTCCAAGATTTAGTTTCTAAACTGGCGCCTAAGATTTCCACTCCAAATCAACTTGCAAAGGTATTATATTTATTTATTTATTACACTTTTATAATTACTTTAAATTTTTAATATTTTAAATTTTTGTCTCTTAAATTTACATTTTGTAAGATTAAAATTTCAATTGAAGTATTCAATCACATTCCTTTTATAGTTAAAAATATTCTTATTGTTTAAACAATCGATCAATTGAATAAGTATTTCACTTATCAATCGAAAGTTTAAAAAGATTCTCGAATTAAGTCGTGTAATTCGTATAGTTTCAGTTCGTTTATTCTATTAAACTATTGATCAAAGAAGAAATTTATTATATGAAACACGTTGGTGGAATCGAACGTGTTAAAAATTTTCAATATAATATTTATCTTTATTAAATCTTGTAGCTGAAAGAATTGAATACCAAAGAAAGTGACATCTCGATTATAATGAGCAGCATCGATTCCGCGATTGAAATCGCTGTGGAAAACATGAAATGGTACGAGAAGTATTCGGAACAGATTAACACATGGTTCAACCACACTATTCATAGGATGCAATCTGACAATGGGAATGCAGCTACCTCAATTGTCCCGAATAACTTAGCCATAACTTTTGTGACAGTATTCTCGTTATTCGGATACTTGTTAAATCAATAATGAGCAGGGATAGGGAGAATGTACAATTTTTTTGTGCACAAAATTTTCGAACGAATATTGTTATATATACTAATTTTGTAAATTATATTTTATGAATATTGAATGATTTGTAACGCTATGCTTGTTTTTAATAAGTGAAATAAAAGTTATGTATTTGGCTCGCGTCATTTTATAAGTATAATAACGATTTTCTTTTTTTTTTATTTTAATCTTTGGATTTTTTTTGCGAGAAATACAAAATGGACGATTATTTGTACTTGTTGGTTGGAATTTAATTGTAAGAATTTTAAAATTACGAAGGATGATTGAAGAATGAGTTTCGAATTATCGTACATGTTCCAAGCTTTGAAGAATTTTATTATCAAAAATTAAGGAAAATTTCAAAATTAAAGGAGAAATCTTTCTTTTTCATCGCATCATTTGGATAAATAAATCATATTGATATAAAATATTTATAAAAAATATTTGAAGGATATTGTTGTAAAGGGATATTAATTTACATCGTATCACAGATATAAAACACTCGCAAAGATATAAAAATCGATACAACTTTATTGAACCCGAGATACAATGTTATTATACAATTTTTATAGTCGCAATTTTTTTTTTAATGCGTAATACTCTCACAGCGATGGTTTTTTTTCTTTTTTTGTTCTACGAACAAATGGAATTGCGACGATTTCGCGTTCGATTTTCCAAGAAATCGGTGGAAAAACAATATACGGTGGAATTTCATAGAAACTGGAAGATCTCGAATCTCTTAAATATTTAGAACACGATATTGTGCGTGATAGAAGAAATAAACATCGAAATAGAAAATTTTTTAATAAATAATTTGTGCATGTCTTTCTTTTATTTTCTTTTTTTTTTATTTATTTATTTATTTATTTTCTTACTTCATTCCTCAGGAACTCAAAAACTTTTCGTCACTAATTATTTCCAACGAACGTTGTTCGCGGATTTCAAAAATTAGAAAATTCGAGAGACACGGGCTCAAAACACGTAAAAAAAATATCTCGCATCGCTGAAGAGAAATAGAAACCTCCCATAAATAACGATTCGAACTTTGAATAAATAACAACAAAAAAAAACACGGACATGGAAAACTAATTACATTTTTTCGTTAGATTTTCTTCTAAAAGTAAAAAAAAAAAAAAATTTATGAATTACAACTAAGATCTTTTTTAAATTTCAGAGTCAGATCATCGTTAGAGATCGAAGAAAGATTTATTTATAAAAAGGATTAAATGAAAATTGAAGATTCGATGAAAAAATTGTGGGAAAAATTGTTGTCAGTTTGGGATTTGATCCGAAAAAGATCCAGAAAAATTTACGTTACAAATTTCTAAATATTCGTATGTATAACACAATATAATGTTATAATATCGTAATATTAACACGATATTATAACGTTATACGATAATTATATCTTAATCACGTACAATCTATTTAAAGTTTATCGACGAGTTTTTAAAATTAATGGTCGTTTACACTAATTCTCCATCCGAACAATTTAGAGAAGTATGCATGTGGATTTAATGTGCACGAGTTGCACGAAATACTTGTACATTGGCCTGTAATTCGACCTATTCCATCTATAAATATCTTTAAACGTTCCGTTATTATTATTACGTTACATTAAATGCTCAACGCGTATTTACAAAAAACATGCAAAAGAGAGAGAGGGAGAAAAAAAAACACTTAATATTCTGCCTCGTAACACTTAATAATTTGTTTCGTTCTTTTTTTCTTTTTTTTTTTTCT
>NW_006263630.1:117123-129552 GCF_000469605.1 Apis dorsata | reverse complement strand
AAAAAAAAAAAAAAAAAAAAAGAAAGAAAGAAAGAAAGAAAGAAAGAAAAAGAGCGCGAGATTTTTCGCGGATTATACGAGCATACGAGTTTGTTAGTTGTTAAACAATGGAACAATGCTCGAGGACATTACGATCGATTTATCAGATTGGAGTTTTCGATTCGAGGCAATTTTTAATTACCTCCGTGAACGTCGAATGTTAATTCAAATCATATTAAATCCGCCTCGTTTTTATCGCTACGCGGTATATCTCTTCAACCAATCTTGAATTGTAGCGTGATTGGCTTCCACCCATCGTATGTTGGCTTCCGATTGCTCTATCGATTGTTGCACCGATCTTGTGGCACTTCCGAACTCCCCTATGTGCTCTTTGGTGAATTCCATTAGCTAGAATTAGAAGAAGAAAGATTTTTCTTTTTTTCAAATCAAATTGACGAATTAAATCAATGTTTCTCACGAGCAGAGTGAAATTTTTTGCCATCAGTTATAAAGAATTTCAACGATATATTATAAAATCGTCGTTCGTGAATAATTTTACAAGAAGGTAAGTGATTTTAAATGTATAAATATTCGCGAGGTGCTTGATTTGTCACAGATTTAAATTTCGTACGAAATATTTTGAATAATTATTCGCAAAATTATTAATAATGATTTTGATATACTATATTCATTTCAATATATTTTAAAATATAGAATTTTATACTTACATCTTTGAGATCATATTTGGTATTGATACCTCTCGTGGCTGATTTCACTATGTTATTTATGGTTAATAACGATGTTCCGAAGCTAAGACAGAGAATATTATTGAACATTATTGTCAATCGTCATAACTTATGGATAGAATTAAGTAGAACCTAACCTCTGAACTTTTTCACGTCTACATTTTAAATGGTGAAATTAATTTGATGAAATTTAAATAAAAAAAAATATATAATCGAATCATCATCACCTAGATATTGTATTACTTTTAATAGGTTTAAAATCGATCAAGATACAAGTTAAGAGACTTACTATTCTCGGAGTCTCGCCCATTTATTTCTGAGGAAGTTGAAAGCTAGCGGTTGGCCAACAGGATTGCTGGCAATGGAATTAAGAACACGGCTGACATCTTGTTTTCTAATTCCTGAATTGTTCGTGATCGTCCAATCCAAGTAACGACTCAACAGCCACGTTTCTCTGGTGCAGCCGAGCGCGTGGTGAAGCAAATCCTTCTCGGAACCGACGTTCGTTTCCAAGTATCTTTGCCAAGCGAAATCCCATTCCACTTGTCCACCGAATCGAATCGCCGTACAATAGACGACCATCTTCAAATTTGGCGATATTCTATAGGCATTGTGAAAATTCTTCATCGATGATTATTATCAATTTGAAATACAATTGTTGTTAACGTTGCAATTTAATCTTAACGTCGTAAAAATATTATGAAAATTTATCGAAGAATACCGATATTTGATGATTTTTATGAATAATTAATCGCATTTTGAATTAATTTCGAGTCACTTCTGAGAAAGAAGAAAGAAAAATAAATAATAATAGTCAAGTTTACGTGAGATCGATTGCAAGAAGATATATATAATTTAATTTCTTTTTATTTTTATTTTATTTCTTCGTAAGACTGTAAAGTCTCCTTTTTTTCTGGTCACCCTGTATGTGAACAAACATACTCACGGATTATTCACATTTGGACTGGGCGTGTAGCGCCAATTGTAAAACTGTTTCACTGCGTTTTGCACGCAATCCTCGTGGCCAAAGTTGCATGCCCATGTTAGAACGTCGATGCGGGTGAAAACTGTCAATTGGGGATCACCGACGTTATCCGTGAAACCGACTTGTTTGTACACGTTGTCAAGCAGTTTCAAAACGTATACCTGAAACGATATTTCGTGTTTGAATATATATAAAAGAAAAAGTGATTCATAATATTTAACATTATTTCCATTATACGTAATACATCATTCCTCGCAAGAGAAAACAAATTTCTGTTGGATTTGAACTTTTCTCTCTGTCTAAATTACATTCGAAGAAAATGTGAGAAAATATTAATATTTTTGATCATACGAAATTCACGATGACACGGAAAATTTCTTGTATTTACTCGAAATTGATCGTAGCTCGGCATCTTGATCAACATGCTGTCCAAATAGTGCATGGCAGTGAAAGCAGCCTTCCATGGTAAGTACTCAGTCTCGTGAGCTAAATACGATGTGACGCTCAACGCAGTGGCGTAGTCTAACTTTCCGGCTCTTGCCAAATTGAGCGCGTCGTCTATTAATTGGGCGCGATTGATCGTTGAAATATTGCCGAACGAATTCCTGTTCAATTGCTTGATTATCAGTTGCCAATTCGTTTTGTCGTAGTTCACTCTGTAGTATCCTAAAAGAAGAGAAAATTTCAGAGAAAATGTAAGATCAAGATCCTTTTGACTTTGAATAAATTTCGACTTCTATCAAGCTGATTGACTGTTAAAGATAATTATACAAACTTCTTTAATTGTGGGTATATTTTTTTCAAATCTTTCACGAAAAAGGTAAAATCATTCGAGTTTTCTTATTCTTTTCTTTCTCGAAAAAAAGTTTGATGCAGTTATTAAAGTATCTATTAATTTAAAAAGAATTGGAAAAAATTCAGAAAAGAAATTTTTCTTTATAAGCCAATTTTAGATCAACCAACGAAGGTTAAATGTTAAATATATATATACTTCATTTCTGTAGCTGTAATTTAATTGCTGTAATTTTAAATTCCACGTCACTTTGATTACATTTCAAGTTTAAATTTGATACCAGTAATCAAAATTATATATATATAATTCAAGAAAAATTAAGGAAATAATTAATTAAATTTGTTAATCCAAATCAGAAATTAATCGATGTAATGTAATACCAGTTTTCGTCTTACCAGTTTCTTGAATATTGAAGATAACCCACTCCGAGGAATTCCAATTCAAATTGGTCAACGTGATCGATTTTTCCGCTTTCATCCACTGAGAAGGTTGGGTTGTATTGAAGTCTAATTGACTTTCGGTCGTGTACGTGATAGGTATCCACCAAAGTGGCTCGACGTTGGACGTGGTCACCATAGTACCGTTACGAAGCATGAAACGTTCCTGAGGGGGGGAAAATATGGATGGACGTGGATAAATATCGATCGTAATAAATCTGATTTACTTTTGAACCGTTTTATCTTTCAGCAAACCTGTGTCAACGTCGCTGCACCGTTATTATAATCTCGAATAACCGTTACCACTGGAAAACCAGTTTGGAGGGTCCAGGTATCCATAATTTCCTTTATCGTTACCGCGGAATCGAGGACTTTATCCTTGTGCGCTTGTTTCGTAAGAGCATCCCAAAGATCGTTTTGCTCGGCGCTCTGATAAGCTCTGTTACACGAACAGCTCGTCTTATTTTCATATTTTAATCAAGGAATAAAAGTACGAGTTTGATAAATTAATGTGTATGAATGTTATTATGTAAGGAGGAATCGTGAATCGTGTTTGAAACGTTTCCATAAATTTGATTTAGAAGTGAAAAGTTAATTTTGTGATTTAAAAGTTTATCCAAATAATGTTTGGAATGTGTTTATGAATTTTTTGATTGTAATATTACACGCACAGTATATAATTTTTAAACTCACTTTGCATTCAAATAATTAGTTAAACCTTGCTTGAACACATCGGTAGTGAGGAAATGATCCATCATTCTTATTATGGAAGCACCTGTTCCAACGATAATATAATAATATTATTGTATTCACGTTACGTAAATATAATTGCAATATTAATCACAATTTTTTACTCGCACCTTTCTCGTAAGAAATTCTGTCGAAAATTTCGCTAATTTCGTCGGGATGTTCGACTTTAACCGATATCTGATGCGAGGATTCTAATGCGTCCAGACCAAACACGTTTTGCAGATCATGCACGACAAATTGCTCCAAAACTTTCCACGTTGGTTCCACCTACGAAACGCGTGATATAAAAAGTTTTAAACCAAATAATTGAACCAATAAAGTATAAAAAAATAAAGAAAAATAGAGAAGTATATATATATTTTATATTTCTTATTGATTTTTTGTTTTTCTTTTTTTTAAATTAATTTTTCATTTCAAGTTTAACAACTTACCGCGTTCATACCGATGTATTCCATGTAACTGGCAAAGCCTTCGTTCAACCATAGATCCGACCACCAACTTGGAGTTACCAAGTTACCAAACCATTGATGAGCAAGTTCGTGTGCTATGACTGTGGCCACTCGTTGCTGATTGCTGCTAGTCGAGACACCTTCTTGATACAGCATAGCGGTCTCTCTGAAAATTCAATCGTATCATCCCAGTTGACCAAATTTTCGAAGGATTTTTCCAAAATACGCATAAAGCGTTTAAATTATTAAATAGTTTTCAATGTTGAAACAATTTAAATAATTTTAAACGCAAGGAAAAGAGATTAATGAAGTAATGAAATATTTTGGAAATATTTAATTCTCTTTTAAAATTCTAAGGATTAAGAAATTTTATTCCTTCGTAATATATATGGTCGAATAAAAATCGAAAAAAAATATATATTCGTGAAATACTCGTTACAAAAATTTATTTCGTAATTATATCGAAATACAAATTTTTTTAATTATATTTATTAAGATGCATCAAATTTGGCCTTCTGAACTCACCTGCAAGTGATTAAGCCCCAATTCTCCATAGCTCCAGCCGAAAAATCGGGGAGAGCAACGCTGTCCATCTTGGGCAGGGGGAATTTAATTTTGAAATAGTCCTCGTAATATCGAAGTATTTTCGGGCCAATGTCCAAAGTGTACCGTGCCTGTTGGACGGCCTCGCTTCGTGCCCAGACTCTAAACTTCCCGGATTCCGATTTCAACATCTCGAAGTCCGAAACAATGAAGGCGACCAGGTAAGTGGACATTGGCACAGAGGGTTCATAATGGTCCCACACGTATGTCGGTAAACCGGGCCTGGTTTTACAATTAACCAATTAGCCAATAATACCTGATGAATTATTTTATAAGTATTTTTAAAATTATTGTTGAAATATTGTCGAAATTATTTAATGAAGATTTTCTTTTATTTGTAGTTCAATGAGAAAGAAGATAAATAGGAACGATTTAAGAAATCTGTGAATGTATATTTGAATTTTTGGAATTCTTCTTTTCTTTTCTTTTTTTAATCATGATGAAATTTAACGTAAGATATATACATTACGTTATTTACGTGATCGTAATAGTTAATTTTCTAATCTTATAAAATCTAATGAACAGAACGAAGAGAAACAATTAAGTTGGACGACACATCTCGCGCAAACAAATTGATTACAGAGTTAACGGATACTTTTGTTGATTCTGGAAATTACTTCTGCGTACAATTCGCGCAAATAATAAGAGTGTTAATCATCCTTCTCGTGTTAAATTGACAGTTAGAGAGACGTGTACTCTATTCACGAAGAAAACTTAAAAAATAAAATTCGATGGTTTATTACGGAAAAGAATTATAAGTGTCGATTCAATATGTTTCCAAAATTGGAAAATTCCAAATTTCGAAAAATCGAACGATGTTTCGAATTTAAGATGTAATCGAATTCTCAGCAACGAATCTACGCAATGAATTATTTACAAATTATTTATAATAAATTAAATAATTCTAAGCTAAAAAATTAACACATTCAATAAAAATATTTCAAAATTATTCAAAATATTCTTTTCGCAAATTAAACACGCGCAGTCTGAAAAATATTGAAATCGACAAATTGACAAATACATTAATCTTTATGATCAATCTTTTAAAATTCGAATACTAGAAAACAAAAGATAACACTCGCGAATCTTCTTTTTTTTTCTTTTTAAATTCAAATAAGTATCAATAAATCAAACTTCTTTTACTCGCACAAATTTCCATAATTCAAAAATTTACTTTTGCTTCGTAAATCTCCATAATTCAAAGATTATCCTTGAGACTCGAGTCAATCAAAACGAGACAATATGAGAGAAACGCATCGCGTGTATAGCGAAATCGTTTCAGCGGGCGTAAAAATACGCTTTTAGTCGCTTACACTGGCATGGGCTCTCCCATTCGAGGCATGTTCGAGATGGATGTCATGTTCTTGGGCCTCGCAATGCTGATCTTGAACGTTGCTTTCAGCGCCGGCTCGTCGAAGCACGGAAACGCGCGTCGCGCATCCGTTGGCTGGAATTGAGTCGTCGCAATCCATCTGTAACGCGAGGGATCATCGTCACAGGGTGGCGAATAGGTGAGGAATAAATATCGAGTAAAATGAGTAAATTGAGTAAAATAATTTTTAGAGTGAAATGGAGGAATGAAAGTTAAGAGCGATCACCTTCCTCGATAAAGGATAACAAATCAATATTTTTGAGAATTCTATTTTGAAATAATATAGTTAGATGTGTAAGTTAGATTATTGGTAAAGAACAAAGGATAATCACAGATTTTAAATTCTTATTGTTCTCTGTAAATGAAAATTCAAATTGCATTTTTCGAAATTTGAAAAATTTATCGATTCGATAGTCTAACTAATTATTATTTTTAACGTTAAAGGAGTAAGCTCGTAAGTAGCAAGATATTTTTAATTTCCATGAAGTTGTTACAAATGGATCTGCCCACCTCTTGTTACAATGTCCTCAATTCTGGGAACGTACGTGAGAATGCATGAGATCATAATCGTTGATCCGAGGGAACAATGACTGAACTGCCAAATTGCAGATTTTTATTTAGATGTTCACCTTAGATGTATCAAGATATTATTTCAACCTAAGTGTAATCCAATTGCACGTATGTCATTGAATTAAAAAATAATTTATTAATAATATTATCGCGATCATTTATTATTCTGTACATCTCTCGGATGAAAACAAAAACGATTTAAATAACCAAGAGTCCCTCTGTTTCAGTGTTCTTCAGAAGTCTATCATTTCTTACTTTATAACGATTAATGTGTCATAATCTTATCCTTGAAAGCAAAGGCCGGACGTGTAACAGCGGAGCTATAATAGTTCGTGTACCATTTGACTTTTCCATAATTAACATCGATTTATATAATTGTCTAACTGACGAAAAGATACAATGTTGATATGTATCCATGTTTTATTCATACACAAAAATTAGACATTTCAAGATTGTTACGATAATATCGAACTAAATTTTAGAAACGTCAATCAAGTTAATCAAGAATATTTTCATGACCATTACTACTTTCCATTGGGACGTGGGATTAGAGATAAGATTGAATCGTGTCCTTTTGAAAATTTGACTAAGTATTTTTTCCTTTTTTTTTTTTTTGTATTATATCATTGAAAGAAAATCGATCTTTTGTATTTTGAGAATGGATGCAAATTGATTGTTGGATCATTTTCTATGAAACATTTACCACGTTAAAATCTTACGATTTTTCTAATTAACAATAATTTTGAAATTAAGCAAGATTATTAATTGAAAATGAAGTTGGGATCATCGAACTGTTAAAAGTTCATTCGAACTGTTAAAAGTTTGAAAGAAACAACGACGAGCAGTTTTCACGATCGCATTGTCGTCTGTGGGCTGTTATCAACTCGAAGAATCGCAAGATCTTCGCCGCCATTCGGCTTTTCAACGATTTAACGGGGGACACACACGAGAAAATGACGTCTAGCTGTGTAAATTCACGGACGCTTCCGTGCCATGGGAAGAAATATCGTCGTCAAAGAGGGGAGGGAGAAAACTTTCGAGCTGCTAAAAGGCTGAGATTTCAGCTCTTTGAAAATTTTCGAGATAAGCAGAACGTGAGGAGTGAATAGACGCGTTCAATGGACGTAATCGCGGTGAAAATTCATCTTTTTTCTCTTCATTTTTCTTTTTCTTTCCTTCTTTCTTTCCTTGCCGTAAGAAGCTTTTTAAAATAAGGTAAGAGCTTTTGTTTATGAGATCTATATATAAATATATATACATAGTTGTTGCAAACTAAATCAACAAAATTTCTTTACCATAATATTTATACATAATAAAATTTTTCGTTCACAAAATATTCATACATGTTGGAAGTACTGCAAGAACAAATTGAATACACGTTAGATTCGATAAATTAAAAAATCGTTATCAAAATTAAATTTAAAATTTAAAATTATTTCTTTTTTCTAATATATTTCAATTAAATCAATTAATCCGTCACATTTTCCAAATAAATTCGAAAATCTCACTCCAAATAATTGATCTCCAATTAAATATGTAAAAATTGTGCAAATCGAGCAAGTTAGAGGATCGATGAACGGACCAAAGAAATCTCGAAATCTCGCGTCGTATCGTTCGATCGCTTTCAGAAATAACTCACGTTGCAGCGAGCCCCTTGCAAATAGATCGGTCAACTGGCCGGTAACTACAGATATTGCTTGATAAAGCAGTTTAAATTTACTGCGTACGAATAGCTGTCACCTACAGAATGGAATTAAATTGCTTGGGGCGTTTACCTCGTTTCACTTCCAACCGTGTACGAGCTCCTGTAGAAGCCTTGCAAGTAGTCGTTCAGATGGCCGACAAACTTTAGATTCACATTGTATTGCGCGCCCTTCTTCAACGTGTCCGACGTTCTAATCACGTAAAACTGGCGCTCGGTGTCGTTCCTCTGCTCCACGATTTTCACCACCTTCTCCCCAGATTTCACGGCCGAATAAGATTTTATATTCGTAAAACTTTCGTCGATGTTCATGTCCACTGCGTGCAACGTCACCTTGTCCGTGTCCTCCGTCACGTTTACCAAGATTTTCACCTGGAAATATTATTTTTATAATATTTTGTAAGTGTGACTATTACGTGAGATCATCGATGAAACGGATATTTCATTCATCTTAGATCGAGGAATGAGTCAATTCTTCCTTCGAACGATTCTTGCTTCTTTTTTTTTTTGAACAATTTTATTCGATGAATGTTATTCGCAGAAGTATTTATTAATAGTGAATGGATAGGATTGGATTATGAGCGAAGAAGAGTGTATCAAGAGTGAAATTGTATCGTTACTTTTGTTTTGCGTTTATTTTCGAGAGGAAGAGATTAAGAAATTGTATTCTGTTTCGTATATCTATAAAATTTATTCCTTAATTTTCTGCGCGTTAAATTTTTATCTAATTTTGCAAATAAATTTCTTTTACAATTATTTAGGCCAAAGTCTATAATAAAACAATTAATTCTAATTTCTATATTAAAAATATCCTCTTCTCGTTGTATAATTTCTAATCTATCATAAAGAAATCTAAACTATAAAACGAGAAATAAAATAACGATTCGAACTTTCTATCTGCTATTGGCTACTTTCACCCTTCGAGAGCTAACTTATAATCAACGTCCCGGTTTTCGATACTTTTTTTTTTTTTTTTACGAGTGCATAAAGGAGAAGATTAAACGTCGAAAATTACGAATTAATTATTCACCTCTTGTTCTACATCTTTTGAATTAAAGCAAGCAAGTACTTGCACAGCTATAGGAATCCTTCTTTTATCCACTTAAACGAAGAAGAAATTGTTCCTCTTTGTCCGATTTTAATTCCTAATTGTTGTTAATATTAAGAGAAAGAGAGACAGAGAGAGAGAGAGAGAGAGAGAGAGAAGAAAAATTAAAACACAAAAGCATCTTTGAGGATTTATCCTTTGTGCAATGAGATAATTTTCGTCGAAGGCAATTCGTGCTTGCTTCTCGATTAGTTAACGATCATTCCTCGTTTCGCATAATATTGTGAAACAGGTAAATAAATACATTACATATGTACACAAGAAGCGCGAGTGTCTCGTTTAAAAAAAAAAAAAAAAGACGTAGAAACGGAAACACGTTTAAAGCATGTGATACTTTTTAAATAGGAATTAACTTTTCGTAGGAAAAATTCCTCGTTGTAATTACATGGAATAAATGCAAGAGGAGCTTTAATATACCATGAGAACTATGAATAATTCCTTATTCCTAGAGATTAAAGAATTTTGTTGAATTTGAAATGAAAATTTCATTTTATCATCTTTCATCGAATAAAACATTAATGTGAATTTTTCGTACGATTTTTATATAAATAAATTTTTTTTTTTCTCTAAAGAATGATCGATTTTGTTCGATTATTATAAATCGATTGCGAAATTACAAAGTTTTTAGCTGGATATAGAAGGGCAAGAGAATGTTTCAACTGTTCTCGTGAACTGGCAATACGTGCTTTCTAAAACAGCTCTTGTCTCTTTCTAAATGAATCAGCGTTCCTTTAATATCTGTTGGAACGGTTCTGGTTAATTTAAAAGTAATGAATCATATATTTTCACGAGAAGTAAATATCGTTTCATATTAATCTTACACCTTTTTTCGAAAAAGCAAATAAATATTTTAGAAGAAGTATTTGTCATGTATTTTTCGAACGATTTGATTTGATCGATTCATTTATTTTGTCGTGAAAATAATCAATCAGGATATAGAGAAAAGCAACGACAATGAAATCGTTTTTTGAATTATCCCGATATCTCGATCGGTTGCCGAGATATAAATATTCAAAGTCTCCATAATACTTTAAAACACGGTGCGGAGATTATGAATGGGTCTGCGATCAAGAGACCTATATATTTTCCTAGAAATGCGTACTACGTTTTTCCAGGAATCGTTTGTCTGGAATTTATGATGGGTCAGCGAGGTGCGAGCGAGAGATCCGACCAAAGGATAAGGACGGAGATAGTAAACGATTAAAAATTACCTTTTTCTTTACACGACGATATCTCGGAAACCGGAAATCGTATCGGGATAAATGAAAGAGCGTTTTAAAGGGCAAGGTTTCACGCTTCTAACGATTTTTTATTCGTTGGTAAAAAGTTACTATCTTCGGAGTTACAGCGGTTCAAAGTTTTCTTAATTTTAATAAGATTAAGAATTATCCTTTTCTTTACAGGATGATATCTCGGGAACCGGAAATAGTATCGAGATAAATGAAAGAGCGTTTTAAAGGGCAAGGTTTCACGCTTCTAACGATTTTTTATTCGTTGATCAAAAGTTACTATCTTCGGAGTTACAGCGGTTCAAAGTTTTCTTAATTTTAATAAGATTAAGAATTATCCTTTTCTTTACAGGATGATATCTCGGGAACCGGAAATAGTATCGGGATAAATGAAAGAGCGTTTTAAAGGGCAAAATGCACGCATCTGATGATCGTTCATTCGTTGACCGGAAGTTATTATCTCCAAAATTACAACGGTTCAAAAGTATTTTTTTAATTTTAATTTTTTTTTTTAATTTTTTAAATTTATCAAGTTTTAAGATAAATTACAATTGTGACAATTGTTCCCTTTCAGCGTCATTCACAGACGCAAATTTCTCGCACAGTTGGAAATCGCTTCGCTCTCAGAGAAAGAGAAAGAAACAAGAAATATTTCATACCTCGCCATTGAACGTAAAGTTGCCAACTTGTATGAACGGTATGAGCCTAAGCTCGTAAGAGACCGGGACTATGGATCGCGGCAATCTGACGTCCAATTTTTTCTTTCCAAACGTGTCAGTGGGAAAAGCACGGCCTGATGTCGAGATGGGCACATCGCTGCACGATTTGTCGAGTTTCTCCTCGAGGCATGGGGCGAGATGGTAAACCAATAGTCCAGTCACAACCAGGGATATGAGGAAGGCAGCGCCCAAAAGGAAAGCGCCGCAAGGGGAGACTGTGCACCCTCTTTTACGTCCGAACGTTGTTGTGTGCGCGTCCATCATCGCCAAAACCTCCCGGGACTGGGTCATATCATGTGTAAACCTGGAAAAAAAAACGACGAGAAGAAAGTGAGAGCATTAGCGTCTTGATGGATAATCAATGATTTTGATAGAAAGTAATGGTAATATTTTAGGACGAAGTTAACGTAGAAGAGGAAAATTACATGTAAAAGTAAGATAGTTTCGGGAAAATTAAATGTTGTCGAAAAAAAAGCGATAATTTCATGATATTATTAACACAAGTTCTGTCAAAATATANATATATATATACTATTGCAAACTTTAATAAATGTAATTATAATAAGTTATTATAATTTAAATTAACGGAAGAAGAATTTGTATAATACTCTCAAAATTTACGACAATATCAGAACATCGTTAAATATTATGGTTGGCAAAAAGAAAAAGAAAAAAAAGAAAAGAAAGAAAAACAAAAACGATATTAAACACGTTACATAAACTCTCGACATGGTTTTTTTCCAAACTATAAAACGTTCGAGAACCACGATTGCTGTCATCCGCTCATAAATAATGTTGATTTTACACCTGCCCACTCGTATTTGCTCGAGAATTCAATTCCTACGTCCTCCTCTTTCCTTCCTTCCTTCCTTCCTTCCTTCCTTTTCTTCTTCTTTTTCTTTTCCTTTTTTTCCCCCCGTTTCATCCTTCAAACGTGTACGCGCACATCGATGCGATTCTGATTAACATCCGTGACGAAATAGACGA
>NW_006263630.1:111189-117038 GCF_000469605.1 Apis dorsata | reverse complement strand
CTCTCTCTCTCTCTCTCTCTCTCTCTCTCTCTCTCTCTCTCTCTCTCTCTCTCTCTTCGGTGTAAACAGGGTGAAGGCGACCGATCATTAAAAGTAATTTCACGTTGAGCACGCCAATGGAAAAAAACGCGCGACGACGCGTTTAAAATGGACGAGGGGAGGGAAGGGAAAAAGAAAAGGGAAAAAAAGGGAAAAAGATTCCCTTTCCGATTGGTCCGTCCGCTTCTTATTGATGAAACGAGTCAATTAAACGAGGGGATCGCAAATCACACCACTTCTGTTTGGGTAAAATCAATCTATGGGGACATCGATTGGCTCGATCAATACCATCGACTTGACACAATCAAGGTGTTGTGACAATCTTGCTGAGAATTTTAGCTGAACACGTTAACTATTTTGTTAATTCAATCGTCCTCTTTTATATGTATTATATGTATATGTATTATATGTATATGTATTTGATTTAACATAGTCTCTTTTCAGAGAATATAAATACGATGAGATTCGAGAGTAAATATGGTGAGAGTGGTGAGAGTAAATTGCCATATATGTGGGGAAAAGATGGATGAGAAAGAATTTAAATTATAAACGCGAATGTAAACGTTATTCGTGTAATATTTTAATATATTCTGTGTTTTGATTTTCGTATGTAAAAAAAAAAAAAAAAAAAATAGAAAAAAAAAGGTACGAGGATGTGTTTGAACGACTTTGAGTAATGTCGAAATTTTGTATTTGTGAATATGACACATACCAGAAATTTTCACTCGAAATATCTTCGTTATTATATCATGGATCTATCGATTATATTTTCAACTCCAATCTTATGTACATATATATGTGTATATGGTATAGGACGATGTGTTTATAAATTTAGTGGAATTGTATGGTGATTACATGGTACGTGTAGTTGTTTATGCTTTTGACGCTACAATAACCTCGAAATGGATGTACACAATACAGTTGATGTGTTATGTAAATTGTAGAAATTAGAAATTAAATAGTAGAATTGTTATCGATTAAATATTACAAGGAAAGGAAGGAAGTTTAAAAATTTTTATTTTTATATCTTTCGATTGAAAAAGAATTTGATTTATTACTTTTGTTCAGTTTTAATTTCGTGAAAGAACAAGAATAAAATATATTTCTCGGCGATACGTTTGAATAAATGATCACAAATCACTGTATATTTAAATATAAATATTGTAATTTTAATAACGCATCGAATCTTTTTCTTTCGTTTTCTCTATAATAATATTGATAATATTTGCCACAGTTCGTGATTGTGTACATCGATGTAAATACGTGATTTCCTTTCCTCGAACCAGAACACAAATGACTACACAGCATGTCAATTACCATGAAAACTTTGCAAGAATTCTGTAGCGTGCCAAGTGTCGCAACGATTATACCGTTAATTCGAAACGTTTTACATAGTAATTTTATTACCATTTTACCTAAGAATAAATATTTAAAAAAGAATAAATAACATTTCACCATCCAAACATAATTCGAATAAGTTTCTTTCGATTTAATCGTTGAAATAATTGAGGAAAATCCATTCAATGTAAAAATTTGAAGAATAAGCACGACACATTCGACAATTTCATAACATTCAATCCCTCCAACTATGCACACTATTAAAATTCCCTGAATATTGAATGTCCAGTGAAAAATTCCAATCTTTCAAAAACTGATAAATTTCATTTCATTTTCTTCGTGGCAAGAATTTTTCGATTGAAAAACGAATAAATAAATTTCACGCAAAAATTCGTAGAATTCTACACGTTCAATTTTACAATTTTTCGACCAACGTGCAAATAGAAAAATCTCCCCAATTCGACGACGAATTTATACACGCATTAAAAATAATTAACTTCTTCTGATGATACTTATAAAAAAAAAAAAAAAATTCGATTACAACGAATTAAAAATTATTCGTATCCTCGCCACTGCACGTCCACGCATTACACGCAATCTACGTACCTTTCGAGAGCATCACGCGCATCAAATTCCATTATATAATTTACCTACCATAAACGATGGTCACACCGATGCCCGCGTTTCACACAGGAAATCTTTCAAAATCTCCGCGGGTGCAACGCAATGAAATCGAGGGTGGCGAATGTAGGGGCGCGATGGTGTTCGAGGATGTGGACGAAATTCAGGTAAGTTTTCGAACGGATCGAATCTACGTGTGCCATCAACGATGGGCGGCGAAAGAGGATTGGCGACGCGAGAAACTGCCGGTCGGCTCGACGGTCCGCGCGAGACTGCCGCGAATCGGCGCGCATTCCAGCTTCGCCTCGACTTCCTCGATCCACTCTCCTTGCTTGCATCCACCACGCTTCCTGCACGACCGATCGATTACTCGTCGATCGTCGTATCGCCTTAACCTCGCATCCTTCCACCTGCATACCGCCTTCCGGATCACGCGAAACCGTACAATCGTGCTCGTCGCCCGACAGGATGTCGCTGCACCGA
Source organism: Apis dorsata (assembly GCF_000469605.1). Classification (NCBI taxonomy): domain Eukaryota; kingdom Metazoa; phylum Arthropoda; class Insecta; order Hymenoptera; family Apidae; genus Apis; species Apis dorsata. Next base: position 114,557 of record NW_006263630.1, on the reverse strand, counting down.
ATATAGCGTACAACGTATGAGTACCGTCCTTGTGTGTGCGCGCTTCTTGTGGTTAACCAAGAATCGTGGACCGAATCATCGATGAAATGAATTTTTCTTTTTCTTTCTTTATTTTTTTGTGCGCGTAATTATTGTAGTTTAACATTTGATCGAGGATCAAGAAAATAACGCGGTATTTGCTTTTCCTTTACGTGATCATTTAATTGTGGACTGGGTATATGTAATGGTATATATTTAACTTTTGCTTTTTAGATGAATTTTTTTTTTATATATATAGTTATCGATCGAGGCTCGAGCAGCGAAGCAATTATAGCATGAATACACCTAATTCGCTTTTCGAAGGAATTTTTTGTTGAACATATATTGTTGATAAGATATTCGAGATATTTTGTGGAAATTAAATAGATTCATGGATGAAAGTAAATTTCATTTCCTTATCGAATTATATTATATTATCGCACAACAACATTATTCATGTTGTATGAAAATTTTTATAAATTTATCGATCACTACGATATACACGCTTAAACGATTAATCAAAATCTGATATAATCGTGCAATCGTTCATCACAACAATGTATAATTATTTTATTCTTGTCCACGAGATACGCGAGAGAGAAAAAAGAGAGGAAACGAGAAAACAAGCGCGTCGATTAATCGAACGTGAAATTATGATTTGAGAGGGTGCATAATTGTTCCAGTCGAATTAGAGCGCGACGGGAGAAGGGAGGGGAATATTTATTTTGCCTCGTAAATAACAATCGTCCACGGATTATTTGCCCAAGGCTGATGATGGTTCGTGCATATTCCTCCGAAGATTATTGAAACTGTAAACAAATCACGGGCAACGTGTCCACGTTCGACAAATAAATGGCAACGTGCTCAAGGCGGTATCCCATCGATCGATCGAGGCGTGCCATCCATGCCGGGTGTTCCGCCGAGCTTAGAGAATTCTAATCCCTGCAAATTCAACACGTCCACGATACAGTAGAACTCCATTTATTACTCGAATTCCATGCTGCGGATCGAACGAAATTTTTCTCATCGATCGAGGGAGTTCGACATAGGACAGGATTAATCTGACCAAGTTTTGGATCGAGAAATTTTCTAATTTTACATACAGGAATGTATAACAATGTTTTGGATACTTTTTCGTTTTATTTTTATTTTATGTTGTTCATCGATTAACAAAAGTTCAAAATGATGTCATTATTTTTTAATTTTATGGAGGATCGTAAATTTTGAAATTTTTTATTTGCGAATTCAGTGAGATTTCGAATGGATCGAATGGATATGGAGGGATAAAAGCGATTTTATTTTTACGATACGTTATAGTTAAAATGTTTAATACCTTTTATACGATTTCGAACTAACGTGATTTATGGATACAGTTTCGATTATAAAAGTGAAGGAAACGCGTATTTCCGGAAGGAACATCGATATGTAATTTGTAATAATAAGAATGTCGTTAATAATATCGACAATAATATTTTTATAACTTTTGCTACGATAGTTTTAATCCAATATGATATTTTTGAGACCAGAGATGGTAAATAATATTGTCGTTATTTATTATATATTTATGTAGCTTCGATTACAAAGACAGAGGATTCTTCATTTCTGAAATATATTCATGCATCGAGCCATATCATTTATTTATAGATTTAAAGATAATATTTCAAAAAAAAATTAATGAGAGAAGAAGCATCTATTTTTAATTAAAAATAATTGTATATGTGTTTTAAAATTATCTAAAAAAAATTTTCAATAAAAATAAAAGAAGCAAAGAGGAAATAACGTTTTTGCTTCGTTTTTTATGAAACGTTATTTATCCTCGTTAAATCTAATTGTTGCTGTATGATGCGAAATGAATCATTGGAAATTTTTATAATCTACGTATGAAATGGAATTCATCTTTGTGAACTTCCGCCATGACTAATCTTTCTTACGGTAAAAAAAGACAAAAAAGATAGTTCCTATAAATTCTTCTTAAATATTCAATGATCTATTTCTGCTTAATTAAATATTTTGTCATTCAACTTCACATTTTATTAAAATTTTCTTAAAAAAAATTCAATAACATGGAAGGAAAAAAGATGAAAGATTTAATCAATCATTGGATGAGAAACAACTTGAGTTTAGTTAGCAAGCATCCAATACCTCCTGATCAGCAGGAGGTGGATAATTGATTCAGTTAGGCGCGTGCCCCTAATTGATTAAAATCATCTCTGTCACCCGCGGGTGTTCATGATATGTGAATCATTACATAGAACCTCACTCTAAATATATAATAAATATAATAAACAATTGACAAAAATATACATAACTGTATAAAATACAAAATTTCTCAATAAATATTTCGAATTTCTATTAAATTAATTCTTATTAAAGAAAGAAAAGCATTTCAAAAAAATAAATCGATATTAATAATAATAAAATCTCGATACAAAACAAAATTTTAATTGTACAATTATTGCCTTTATTGATTACATTTCCAATGAAACTTCAAACACCCCTTATGAATGTCAAGATCGTCCAAAAATTTTATAAAAAAAAAAAAAAAAGATATTTATATAAATCTCGAGAATCGATTGAATTTAGATAATCGAACGTGTATTCGGGTAATCAAATTTCTAAAAGACATCGAATTTCTTCCCAAGCAAGGTTTCGAAGCATGGCATGGGGGTGGAATTAAAAATCCTTACGCGCGTATGTGAGCGTAATTCGACCCCCGTAGGACATGCCCCATCTATAGAGACAGGATTGGGTTACAGTTCATTGTGGTGTACTCTTACGGAACAAAATACCTAGTATTGTAACCAAGCGTGGCGAGTACTCGAAGGAGATTCTACTTATGGGCAGAGCGTCGAAAATTTGGGGGGCTTCTTCCGTCCGGAAGTAAGCTCGTTGCCAAGAGAATCGAAGCCTCGAAGTCTAATACAGATTATATTTTATAACCGATTTATTAAATTTTCTTCTTGCTGTCCAATTGCAAGCAAGCAGAAGAAACACTTTTATCGATCTTTCGTTGAAAAATCATGGAGGTTGATTGAATTAAGATAATTAAATTATTTTTCTTTCATCCTTTGCTTCTATATTTTCTTAATAAAATGGCGAAATTATTTGCTTATTATAAATATCACAAATTTTAAGTATCGTTTAATCGTACTTTTGCGTGTCTAAAATTTAATACCGTGACAACAATAAAAATGTAAAATTTAACTACTTTGTCGTTACTTGTTGAAACATAGTGGTATACTATTTGTAGCCATCGTGTACATTAATCAAATTGTTCAGATGTAACGGTTAGTTAGAAACTATATTTATAATAATAGCAACTAGTGGTACAAGTGGTTCATCCAGGGATA
>NW_006263630.1:107822-111056 GCF_000469605.1 Apis dorsata | reverse complement strand
AAAAAAAATTGTAAGCGATCGATCTACATATCCGAGACACGAATACTTAAGGAAGTGAGTTATCATGATGACACTCGGTTCTCTGTATAAGCGATAAACCAATTATATACAGAGTGGAACTTAATTTAAAGTTTGAATAAAACTTTGAATAAGTATCGTGTATGATTCTGTAAAAGTAATAATTTAAAATAATTCATTTTTTTCTTTTTTTTATAAAAATTATTAAACTTATTCTTCGAATGAAATCATATATATATATTTTAACATCAATTATCTATTTAACTCGCCAATTTAAATTGCTTTAAAAAATTTATTTTTAAAGATAATTTTAATTTAAATTTTTCAAAATTTGCTTCCTTGTTTTTCGTATATATATATATATCAAATTTTAGAAAATTCAAACACAAATTTTTCATTAAAAAATGATCCTTTACGAATAACATTCTACATCGAATAGTTATCGATAAAATTAATTCCATTAAAAAAAAATACAATCATAGACACAGACAGATCTTCATATATCTTCTAGACTTACGAAAAAAAAAGAAAATAATAATAAATCAAATTATATCAACCTCTAATTCAACCTTCAGCTCTTCCAACTTCTTAGCTCTGACTCACCCTGTATATCCACCAGCGTCATTATCCACTTGCATCTCTCTGCTCCTCCCGTTTCTCTTCCATAGGCACGACGATTCTATGTATCGCGCACGCTTGTAAATTGCATAATCGGATAACTGCAACCGCTTTGACCGAATAAATAAACTCGAAGTCTTCGAAACTGGACTTTCATTTCAACGTTTTCTTCTCCTCTTTTCGTTCTTTTCATTTCCCCCCACCCTTTTTCCATGATCTTTCTCACTTATAGAGAATAACGGGGACAATAGATGCGGCGGCAGATGTTGTCGAGATGCAATGATTTCGCAACTTGGCGGATCAAATCCGGGCCAGAAATCGCGGAGAAATGCAGGCCAACGGCGGAGATCGTTCGACCCTCTTATCTGACGTTTCTATATTTACGGGGGTCGTCGACATTGCGATTCGATATTGCGATTCGTGTAATTCGAATAACGTTAAATTAATTATGATCTTAGGTAAAATCTTAGGTTAGGTAAAATCGTTGCTTTCGTGCGTTCGAAAGTTCGTCGTCTCGTTTCGAAGGGGGAGATCTCCGAGTGGAAATGTTCGCGATGATTAATTGTGAGAATTTTGGAATGCGTATAAAATATCGTCCTATGTTGTTATTTGTGTTAACACAAAATTGAAAATTTGTTATTTTTTAAGAAAATTTTCAATCGTCAGGTTGTCATTTAAAGGTGTCTCCTTCGATTTTTCGATATTTGGACTAGTTTAAAATTTTTGTTATCGAAAAGTTAGTTAAAAAAAATCAAGTATCGAATAACGTGGAAAATTTTAATTGTTGACATAAAAGGCGTTATTTATCTTCGAATTTTCGATAAGTAATTATTGACTGAACTTTTCTTCCTATTATATATGCCAAATATCTTTAAGTAAAAATAAAAAAAAAATCGTAAAAAAATTCATTCGTGGTTATTATTAGTTTATCAAGTAGATAATAAATATATAAATACGTCAACAATGCATATGAAATACAATAGGATTTAAATCTCATTATCTCTATGACGTTATCAAGTAATGTAACAGATAGTATATTTGATTTTAATATATCAATATACTGTTGATATAAAAAAAACATTTACAAAAAATATTATACTCTATTATATAGAATTGGTATTTATAACTCTAAGTTAAATTTAAAAAAGAAAAATAGAAATATACTTTCTTATAAATTACATCGCAAAAAATAATACATTATTCAATATTGTAATATTAAAATTGTCTATTTCTAAAGCTAGCTTAAACTCTACAAATATTTTTGTTAAATTGTTTTGTTTTTAAAGCTTATAATCTATATTCTACAATTATTTTTTACACATTCTTTAAACGTTTTTTAGATACGCAAAATATTCATAATATATGATAACAAATAGTCGATAACTATGAACAATTATACATCGAAAAAATAAATAAATAAATAATTTCAATTTTGAATTCCTCATTACAATAATAATATCATTAAAAAAACATTATTATCCACTATATAATTAATACGATTATGCATTAATAACAAATATTTACATATTTCATGTATCAATAATATAACACATATATCTCAATAAATAAAATATAGAAAATTCATAATAATTTTCTAATCTAAACAACACAGTTACACTTTTCTTACCACACGAGAGATAATCTATCGATTCCTCGACCTCATGAATACGATAACAATAGACACGATAGGGAACGAATAAATAAAGATATCAACGGGGAGGAAGATCGGTCATAAATTTGCATTTCAAACGCGAATAAAAACTTAATCCTTCTCGTGTCAACTACATAATTAGAGGAGAAAAATTTTGATTTCGATAGCGCCATGTCTTCGTTATCTCCTACCAATAAGAAGTACACGACTCGTTCGCCAGAGCGCCTCGAGGACTCGGTTTCGTGTCGGCAGACGGATGTCGTGCTTTCGGCTGTCAATCATTCCGCCGCTTCGTCCTCCACTATCACTTCACACTCTGACCAATCATTCTACCAACAATACACAGTAAGTACAATTTTCATTAACGAAATTCTCCTCACATTACTCTTCGTCGAAATTTAAGCAAAAAGTCGAGGAACAACCACCACCACTTTTGCGTACGTTTCATTCATTTGAAGCCTCGTCGTTGCACGTTGGACAAAATAGACGATCCTCGTAATTGAAAATTAATAACAGTGCGGACAAAAAAAATGGAGAAGTGCAAAAGATCGCGCGACGAAGTGAGAAAGTCAACGCGACTTGTCCAGCCTCCTCGTGAAATTTTTTGGCGGAAAGGATTTCTTGGCGGTTATTTTTCTTTTTTTTTCTTTTTTTTTTTTTTCCCCTCTCTTTCAATATAACTCTGCAACGATTGTGCGAGATACTGAACAGATATCGTTTCGATGGAATAACAGACGATATCTCGTAGCAGGTTCACGATGCAACTTCGAAAATCCGTTTAAGCTTATTGGATCACGGCTAGCTCGGAATCACAGTCCAGGCGGGAGGTCCTCCGTTTAAAAATCCAATATTCCCTCGGATTGGTTTTCGAGTCAAGGCAATGGATCTCATCGATACCGAATTTATCCAAGGTTTTCTTTTTCTTCTTCTTTTTCTTTCTCTTCTTC
>NW_006263630.1:106155-107690 GCF_000469605.1 Apis dorsata | reverse complement strand
TTTTCTTTTTTTTTTTTTTTTCGTTCTCGATGAGAAGGAAATACAATTGTATCCGCGCGGTAATGTAGCTCGAGCTCGTTACACCGTTCTTCCCTTCTTTCCTCCCTTTTATGCTGCATGTTGGATTATACGAGGTTATCTAATTTTCCGGTTTTTGTTCATTAGTGAACGTGTTTGCAATGCAAATTGTGCGACGTGTGCACGTGTGGAGTGAGAGTAATTGAAATTACTTTTTTCAATGTCACTCGAAGGATCTTTGTTACTTTTTCTCATTTGAAAGAATTAAAATTATTGGAAATTTATTTCACAGATCGATCGAAATGTTCAAAATCACTTCTTTTCTTTTTTTAACAGACGCAAAGGAAAAGAATAAATCGAAGTTGTTTTCGATATTTATTATTATTCGAAGGGTCGTCACTCTCTTAATCAATCAAAATTTATCGTAAAACAATATTATTATTCATTTCTTTTTCTTACACTTTTATAATACGATTTATAGTTAGATTCATCGCGTGTTGTCATTATTAATCGATGAACTCTTTCCAACGCTGACTAATCAGCATTCGTTATCAAAGGATAACGAATCCACACTGGATCCCACAACTGTCAACTATCAAGTATCAATCGTTTATTATAAAACAATTATAAAACTATACATAATAGCGGGACACCTCACATGTACGCCGAAATGAAAATACCAAAGCAAATTAAAATTATTTTTCTCGATAACACTGTACTGTTTGTTTCTAAAGTGTTATGTACACTGAAAACGATTAGGTAATAATCGCATTCTATCGTATTGGAGATATGTAGTCCAATAACCCGACGTCGGGGATTTGATAATTCGAAATTGAAACTCGATGCAGTAGCAGCTTGATTATCTACTATGTACATATCATAAAAAAATTTTTTGTTGATTTTACGTATATTGATTCTAGATACATCAAATATTAAAGTTATATCAATATATATATACCTTTAAAGAAGAAACTAAATTTATTATTAATCGTGAATTAATATATTTTGAAAAATATTATTAAAAAAGTCTATATGTATAATATCTTATCTTTTACAAATTTATTTATTTATTTTGTATCTATTCTAGATATTCCATTCTGATGAATCGAAATTTAATGTTCCATCGATAGAAGACACGATAACTTTTCCACGATACACTCGTAGATTAAACACCGGACAAATATTCGTATGTTTGAAGTACTCGAAGAACGAAACGGAATAAAATTACACTTGGTCTAAGATCTTCGATGGTGGACGACTTTCTTTATAACAAACATGTCAGTGACTCCATACTTCTCGATACAAGGCGCACCTTCTTTCCATCAATTAATCCCGAGGTTAAAATTAGGAACGTTGGATAATTGGTGAAGGGGCCATAACGAGCTTGAAAAATTGGCGCTGCTCATCGTTTAATTGAACGTCGTTCGCCTTTATTTCTACCAGTGAACGAGCGTAGCGAACGGCAGTCGTGTGCTCGAATTCGATTCGAAACAGTAAGTTTCCGACGTTTAATTCTT
>NW_006263630.1:102918-105983 GCF_000469605.1 Apis dorsata | reverse complement strand
TCTTTTATTGAGCATTTTTCTTTTTCTTTTCTTTTCTTTCCTTTTTTTTTTTTTTTTTCGTGCGAATATCATAAAATTATACACAAATATACGAATATATTACGATAGAGTCACGTGTTTTTACATCGAAAATATTTTTCTGAGAACCGAATTCAAGAAATAACGAAAATACAGTTTCTCTAAAAAAATAAATCTCTGGAAAAAAATAATTGGCCACGGATATCCGATAATTCTGTAACCGTTGTTTAAAAGTATGTTTTGCGATATCTGCGAGGCTGTTGTTTAATGAACAAACATATAATGAGAACGCATAAAAATCGATTGATTACATACATACGAGGATGAAAATTTATTTGAGAAAAATCAATGTTCATAAGGAACCAATCAACTTTCTGTATTTTTTAGATAATTTCAAATTTAGAAAATCGATGACTTAAACACCTTCTATTTTCGTATGAATTATAAGATACGACGTTGAAATTCGAGTACAATCATCATAGCCCGCAGAATTTGATTGATATTCTGGACACGAAGTAATATTAAGTTCGTACAGTTTGTCCCCCAATTCTATTTAACGATCTGTAATCTTTGAAATTCGATAGTAGATTATCCATAATATATTATACAGATAAATATTATCTGTAAGAGTACTTTACACGATACTACGTACTTTACATAGATTTTTGTGTAATCGAAACGCGATAAATATGTTATTCGTTCGTTGTTCTTCTTTGATCCGTCCATTTTTCGAAAAATTTCCTCCGTGAAAAGGCTACGAGTTATTTCGATAACGATTAACCCGTGGTCACTAGCGTGCATAATGGATATTGCACGTATTGTATAAACAAGTACGTACACTACCATTCAAAAATATAAGTGGAGAAATATAGGAATTGCAGTTTCAATTTTGAAAAAGCAATTTTATGATAAAATTTTAAATTTAAACTTTAATTTTAATTTTCAATTCGTTGAAGTTTAACGATTAGGAATTGCATATATTTTAGATTAATAAATAACGATATAATTAAAAGAAAAAATTATTAAAGCAAATTATTATATAAATAAAATGTAAAATAAAATAATGTTAATTGGACATTCCTGAGATAAAGCAATATTTTTCATTCAAACAATTTTCTTCTTTAAGGGAAATTTCACTTTAAATTTTATATTATATAACATTCTTTGTTAAAATTTACTTCTTTGTTAATTTTAAATAATAATTCCTAGGAGAAAATTATAATTGAAAACACGAAAAGTCGATGAAACTTTGTTGATCTCACCCTCTTAAAGAAATTTCCTGTTGACAAAAAATTTTGTTATCGAATTTTTCAATTATAAAATAAATTTCCTTATGTATGAAAATTTTTGCCCTTTGTTGTACTCGAAAATATATGCATATATCTCTCTATATTTGTTTTCATATATATATATATATAGTTTAAATTGATTAATTCTTTTACGAAAATATATAATCTGTGATCTGCCACGATGTAACAGTGGGAGCAAATAACAAAACAACGAAGAGTTAAACAACGTGTGTTTAAGCCAATTGAAAAGGCAATTAAAAATATCACAAGGGATTAATTTGTTTAATAAAATTCGACGTTGTTGCAAAAATACTTGTGAACGCTAATGTACATCATCAAAATGATAATTCATACGGGGAGACAATGGAATAACTCATTCTGCACTTTCCACTTCTAGCACACAAGTTCACTGTATACGATTTCAATGCGATTAAATGATTTTCTTCTGCATAAGAGATAGAACGATCACCGTATACGACTCAGTTCGTTTCTGGGATACCAAATAGAAAAAAATATTACGCGTGATTGAAACAAAAAAGAAACAAAGAAGAAATTTTCGCGGTGGCAACGCACTGTGACGTGAAAGAAACGAAATTAAGTCACGAAATGCAAAAATATTATGTTTTTCGTTTAAAATGAGAGTGATTAGTGTACCTGGTTGAAAGGTGTGAATAATTTTTTTTTTTTGTTGATAATCACAAAAGATGACCTCGAACGTATATTTTCTATGTGTTCTTTACATATCTAAAGTACATATTTGCTAATTTTGTTTCAAATTAATTGATTCATTACGTGTATATATATATTTGTTATTTATACAAAGTAATGCATTATCGCGAAATTATTTTCAAAAGTGTCAGTAATGTAACATCTACAATTACTCAAAATATAGAGTATAATTTGAAAAATAAGACACACAATATTGCTCTAAACAAGACGAAAGTTAAGAATAACAAAATTTTGTATTGGAGATTTTATTTTTTAGGAAAAATGAATTTAAAAATACAGGAGCAATGAAATTTTATAATCGATTTTCTCAAAAATTGCCATTCTCTTTGATTTATTTTTGTACAAAGAAATCCCTCTCATCTCGATTTTTTAACACACTCTGTATATCGCGTGAAAGATGTGTATCCAAGTTAGTTGAGTAGAGTTACTAGAAGTACAATTGTGAAGTGAAAGTCTTTGCATCGAGTTTGACTTATGTTGCGGAGTATCGCGTTATTAATTAAAATTTATTATTCCATGATTATTTCGAATATATATCGAGTATATAATAAATATTTTATTATATTGCATTGTCCTTAAATAATTATCAAAAATAATTTTTTGAAAAATTTATCGAATACGATAGATACAAAAATTAAATATAAGACAGATATAATGATTCAAAAATTATTATAAATGTGACTTTAAACTTACTTCAAAAAGATTAACATAACTCACATGATATTGAATGATATTTCTTATATTCACACGTCATCCATCCGAATGGAAATAGACACAGAATTTCCGGTATAAAGATTGTATCACAATCTTTTTTTCTTCTCTGTGGAAGAAAAATTATTTTAAAAACACTTGTTACTTCTCACAGATAAATTTTAATCAATCGGCTGGCAAGCTGTTACAGTAAACACCCTATATATTAATAGCAATCCTCAGAGCGAAGCGAAGAAAGGTCATGCCTGTGGAAAGGAAAGTCACATAAATTCTTTGGGCAGAGAATAAGTAACAGTAGTGTGGTGTCGTTACGAGTGG
>NW_006263630.1:99928-102581 GCF_000469605.1 Apis dorsata | reverse complement strand
AAAAAAAAAAAAAAAAAAAAAAAAAAGGAAGCTATAAAATTAAGGGATCTATTTCGAAACAACTAAGGACTGTAATCAAACTCTCGCGATATCCGTATCCATCTTTGGTATACGAACGATAAGGCATCGAGCGTACAAGCATGTCAAGATTATTATGAGAACACCGCTTTCAGTTTGATATTGCACGTGCTGCGAGCGGTTTTAGAACTTATTTTGCAGTGTAGTGTTTCATTCGAGAATAGAGAGAGAGAAATATAATATCTGCATAAATAAATTAATATTGTAATTAATAATATAAGAATAATAAATAAAAATCGAAATGTAAGATAAAATATTGTTATTGTTTAAAAGTGAAGATGAAAAGAAACAATGATGGTGAACAATAGTTATTTCGTCGTGGAAAAATAAAAGTTAAGTTTATAAATTTTTATATCGTTTAAGATTTAACTAAAAATTATCGAATAATCTAATAATATTTTTTTTCTTCCGTTATTTTGCAAATTTAATATAAACAAAAACCAGTAATTCGTATCAACAAAGAAAAAACTTACTTCTCTTCTTAACAATATCTCGTATATATTTAATGGTAAACAAATCCGTATCGATAAGAAGAAACCAGAAGGAAACTTTAGAAGAGATTAAAAATTGTTTATAAATTCATAAAAAACAAATTATAAATCTAGAATTCGTATTATCGTGATAATTTAAATATTGTTAAATTTTCGTGTTATTTTTTTATTTAAATCTGAATGTTATATCATTGGAAATAATTTAAAAATGCCAAATCGAACATCGATTATTTTCAGAAATTGAAATTTATTATTTATTGAACAAAAATTTTTCCAATATCGAGCGAATTTTAAAACGAAGATTAATATATTCTTAATATATAGAATTAAAAATAAAACACGAGGCTATCTAACAATTTATTAATAATATACACTTGACCACTTCCGCCTATATTATATCTGCGTATTGTCTTATTCGATAAACCAATTGTCTATCTGTGGCATGTGGTCACTTTGAAAAGACAAAGTGTTGTCGAGTGCTAGAATAAATATATCTTACATCGAAATTAATTAATAAATTGTTTCGAAATAATTTAAAACATTATTTAACGATAAAATAATATTTTAAGAAGGAAAGAATTATCAGAGGGATAATACGTATCCTAAATCATTTTTAAAAATTTACTTCGATACGTTGAACGTTTTATTAATAATAGCCAATATTTTAATTTTATTCGATATTTTTATCACTTGTTATATTTTCTCGACCTATTTTTACGTATAATATTTATAATTTCTTGAATCAATCCACACGATAATACGTCATATTTATCATGTTACAGAACCTGATAAATTCAGTAAATATATTACTTAAATGCTGTTTATTTTCCCTGTTTATTTCGATCAATCGAAAGCTAATCAGTTTTACTCCATCCTTCCAAATTTTTAAGTGAAATGAAACTAAGAAAGAAATAAATATATGTGAAAGACATTAACTTTTCGATACTTGAACTAATTTTTTTTTTTTACACGTTAAATTAGAATACTTAATTACAATAATTATATATCACTTTTCAGAATAATTATCAAAAATCTATTTTAGAAATAAGATTCAGAATTTTCTTATATATTACTTATAGATACAATCTATCAATCTTATTCTATAATATTTAATTTTAACAGAAAATTTTTATCTCAAATATAATTTTCCAAAATAGTTATCAAATTAGTATAAAATAAAATATTTCAAAAATCTATTTTTAGAAATAATATTCACAATTTCACACGTTACTTATTGAGCATTCCATATTGTTCAAATGTTCCGTATATAATTAGATATAATTAATTCTAACAAGAATCGAATCGTCCCAATTTTATAATCTTCCAGAATAATTTATTAATGTAACGTTATAATCGTGAATTATTATAAAATCGTGTTCGAAGATTTATGCCAATAACATTCATATTATTTTTATTTTCAGAAACCTACTTTCCGCCATATCGAGCATTATCACCGGACAAAATTCCTAGAATCGGTATTTCAAGAAGAAAATCTGAGGAGGAAAATAAGCGGTAACGGTGCGAGGACGACCGCAAATTTTGTAAAAAATAAATCCAACGCATTCTCCAACGGACAGTACAATCCGCTTCAGTCGGTTCAGTTCGTTCTGCCCACAGTTCCACTCACGGTTATCCAGTTCTCCGTGAGCATTAGAACAGTACAGTTCATATCTTCACGCGATTGCATTGCTTTCAACTTTACAGCCGACAATTCGTCTCATTCATCCTGCGTTAGACGATCTTCGCGTTGAAATTAACGAAATTTGTGAGTTTAAAGTGCGTGTATTTTTTTTCTCTTAACTATTATATCTTAACTATTATAAAAAGAAGAAAGAAAGAAATAATTAGAAAAGAAAAATCCAATTTGAAATATAAATATCCAAACTACGATGTCCACATTAGAATCGACAAAAGTGATCCCGATCTGAACCAAGTGCAAGAACATTGTCGCGATCATCGGATAAATAAACACGAAAACGAGGTTCTCCAAGATCGAAAGGAGGAAAAATGGCGAGCGTGGACAATAATCTGGAGGAATTGATGAGCCATCTCGGGGAGTTCGGTAAATATCAATTCTGGCAATT
>NW_006263630.1:98724-99830 GCF_000469605.1 Apis dorsata | reverse complement strand
TTCACATTCTGGGCGCGTTGACGGCCGGTCTGCACATGCTGACGCTGTTGACGGTGGCCGCTGTACCACCCCACAAGTGCAACGTGCCCGGGATCGCGTTGATCGCGGATCCCAATAACCTCACGACAAATTCGAGCAATAATTTGCCCCGAGCCGTGGACGCTTGCTACTACTTGGACGCGAACAACGAGACGAAGGAATGCGACTCGTGGACCTACGACACCCAGTACTTCCAATCGTCTCGAGGCATGGAGTGGAACTTGGTCTGCTCGCGAAGATGGATGGGCGCCCTTGCCCAATCCTCCTACATGTTCGGCGTGTTCATCGGTGCAGTGACGTTGGGCAGCCTTGCCGACAAATACGGTCGAAAGATAATATTCTACGTGTCGGCGATCGCCCAACTCGTTCTTGGAGTGTCAGTCGCGTTCGTCAACAACTACCACCTGTTCCTCGTGTTCAGATTCTTGTACGGGATCTTCGGCTCGGCGGGCGCGTACATAACAGGATTCGTGCTCAGTATGGAGCTGGTCGGAGCCACGAAGAGGACCGTTTGCGGGATAATGTTCCAGCTAACTTTCGCCGTTGGTTTCATGCTGGTTGCGATTTGGGGGGCCGTGATCAAGGATCGTATGTGGTTGCAGATCGTTTACGGGCTTCACAGCGCCCTGTTGGCGGGCCACTGGTGGCTGATGGACGAGTCGCCCAGGTGGTTGTGGGCCCAAGGCCGCGTCACCGAGGCGCTCGCGATCGTGCAGAAGGGTCTGAGGATGAACGGGACCGACGTGGACATAGACGCCGCGAAATTGATCGGGGAGGGGAAGGTACGAGGGCACGTGGATCGAAGGGAAAGGTCTTACGGTGCTTTGGACCTGTTCAAGACGCCCAATCTGCGTAAGAAGACGTTGAACGTGTGCCTGAATTGGTTCGCCAACTCGATCGTGTATTACGGGCTGTCTTTGAACGCGGGCAACCTGGTCGGCAATCCCTTCCTCATGCTGTTTCTCAGCGGTCTGGTCGAGATGCCCACGTACGTGATGATCTGTTTCCTGATGGATCGGTTGGGGAGAAGGTGCATGATCACCTCGTTCATGTTGATCGGCGGCGTG
>NW_006263630.1:95655-98448 GCF_000469605.1 Apis dorsata | reverse complement strand
TTGACACCCGCCATAATGCTGTTGGACTCGTTGGATCCCAAAGTGCCCGCCATTCTCTTCGGTTTCATCGCGCTTGTGTCCGGTTTCCTGTCCATGTATCTGCCCGAGACGGTGAACCAACCGATGCCCGAGACCATAGAGGACGGGGAGAATTTCGGGAGGCACGACACCTGCTTCGCCACGTGTTTCGGCTCGGATAAAAAAGGCAGGTCTACTTACGAAGTTAAGTTGAATCAATTGGCGGACAAGGACGAGAAGGAGAGGTTGAATCAGGGTGAAAACGCTAGGGAGTATTCCTCTTGAAATGTAAATGTGGTGGGAGGGAGTGGGGAAATGATGTAAATGTAAAATGTCGAATGTAAATGTTGCAGAATTTTTTTTTCTTTTTTTTTTTATTATCATTATTCATTGTGAAAAACATTTTGATGATTCGCGTCTATGAATTTCTAGATTTTCGTAATTGCAACTGGAGAAATCCAATGTTGTGAAACGATGCAACGGCTATTATTTACTGCGCGTTTTTATTTTGCTTTAAATAATGCAATAGTTCAATAATTTGTTTACGATAATTTGAAATGTTTTTCTTTTAATTATTTTGTTACAGAAAAATTCCGCAGCGTTAATACGGCCACTGTTTGACGTGAAAATGTTTGTTGTTGTGTACTGTGTGCAAAAAAAAAAAAAAAATCGAAGAATATTGCGACACGTCAAAAATTAATTTTTAAACTTATCTTTTCCACTATGTTTTAAATTTGAAAGAGAAGCGAGTTCTTTTCACTAACGATCGTACAATTTTTATGATTTTTTTTGTTACTAGTTCATTCCACGTTCCTAGTACGTTCATTGCTGAAAAAAATAATATATGAAAAAATTTTATTCGATACGATTTCAAATTTGACGCGAATATTGTTACGAATATTCTCTTTGCGATTTCTAATTATATATTTTTTACATTTATCACGCGCATGATAAATATAGGTAATGACTCGAATGGTATGCAATGAATATATTTAAAAGGATTTAACAAAAGACCTATTGTTCCTATTCTGCTATTTTCTATTTAGTGTGTGAAAAGATACGACAAAGAATTTATTGTTCTTAAAAAGAAATGTATGCATCTGCAAAGAAAGTACTAGAAAGACTGAAATTTCTAAAAATTGTTCAAATCAAAATCTTTTTACGAAGATACTTATCGAATATCTATACACTTGTAATTAATAAAATAAATAAAAATTTTTAAAATTTAATTTTCAACGTTAAAAAATACGATGACGATAAGATTGAATAAAGAGAAATTATATTTTTTATATCTTGCAAATGTAAATAATAACAATTTTTGGCAAGAATAAATAACTCGATAAGCAATTTAATATGTGATCATTTTTCATACACTTATTATATTTTTAATAATAAATAAATCTTCATTGCCGAGTATAAAATACATATTTTTTCATCAAATACGAAGTATTTTTCTAAAATATTTACAAATACGATATTTATAAGTAACATAAGCAACAAAATGGTAAATTTCTAAATAATAAATTGTTTTTTAAATAATAAAGTGTCTTAATAAAATTATTTACTAAAAAAAAATATTTTTTATTATTAATTTTTTTACTATACATGTATTTTTCTCTTTTTTAAATTTTATTGCTTATAATAAGTTTTTTCCTGTTATTACATACTATAAATAATGAAACTAAATTACGTTTAAGACTATTGCATAATTATATCACACTTATATAACTTCTTTTATAAATAATTCATGCATGTATCTGTAAAAAATTTTTATTCATTACAAGATTCATAATTTAAAAAAAGTAGTATATCCTAACTCTTGTTATTAATTCTATTATATATATCGTTATATATCGTTGCTACGATATACATATAATTAAAACAATTTCAATTAGATTTTAATATATTTTAAAGTTTTAATTTTTAAAAATAACGATTCAATCTTATTTTATTCTCCGAACTTTGAAATTAATTTTTCTTATTGTTCTCTCATTGCGAATGAAATAGATTTCGTAAGAAGTAGAAAAAGTTTTCGAATACTACTGCATTGAAAAAGTACTATTGCGTAATTGTGTAACTATCCAGTTGCCTCATTGCACGTGCAACGCCATTTCAGTCATCGAACGTGTTCAGATAAAAACATTAAACGTAAATAAATTAATTTGTGGCAATTATTTTGCACAAAAATCTTGCTTTACTTTTAAATTTTACACGGCTTGCAAGAAAATATTTTTTATTTCTTTTTTCCAAAAAATTATTATCTCATTTTAATTAAAAATTATTCTGGTCATTTGTACGTCTGTTTTTTATAGATGTAAAACGTCACGTTTCTTGCTCTTAATTTTGTGGAACAATTGAAAAGTATCGTTCGAAAAAGAAAAACTTTTCTTCTTTCCCTTCTACACTCGTGATCCATTGAGGAAGGTCTAGGTCATGGACTACTGATCTCTTTCTTTGTACACATCTATGTAGTACACTTTCTACGTATATTGAAAAGCGCATACGTACATAGTAAGCAGAAGGATTTTTATCAACATCTATGTCACGTTCTCATCGATAAAGTTGAACTTGTGCTCCGATTCTTATTCACACATGTTTAAGAGGAAAGTATTTTCTTTTGCAATTCAATCACGTTTCTATGCTCCGCTCTTTAATAAAGATGATTCGCAAAATCAAATATAATATCGTTTATTGACAATATTTAAAAAATTCCATATAAAAATTTATTTCTAGAATAATATCAATAATTGTAATAATGGTAAAATTAAAATTATG
>NW_006263630.1:93401-95451 GCF_000469605.1 Apis dorsata | reverse complement strand
TTTTTTTTTTATGAGTTCTTTGCAAAATTATATTTGTATTTTTAAATTCTTTTTCATCGATGATCAAGATTTCTTCAATCTTCAATAATTAAGAATATAAAAATTCTTGAGACAAAATATACAAAGATTTTTTTATAAATAGGAACTGTATATAATTAATTACATACAAAAATTATAACTGCAATCGCACAGTTTCCTTCCTAATGGATATATCATTGGTAAGAAATATTTACATTTATTAAAATATTTATTAGTAAAATATAATAATTGTTTTATCGTACTTCTTAAAAACATATTATGTGTTATTTAGGCTAAGAGAAGTTTCTTCTATTTGTACGTGTTTCTACCTATGTTATATTAAAATATTTGTATTCTATAATATAACAAAACAAGATATGATGTTTATTAAACAATGTTATTAATTACGTTGATATTACTAATAAATATTAGTATAGTTATAAATATTATTAATATAAAATCTTTTTACTTTCTTACATACTATTTATCATACTACATATACCACCATATCAAGAATATCTATGAAAAAGGTTAAATATTCTAAAATTTTATTTCATTGATAAATCGTACAAAATAAAAACACAAAGATATAAAAATATATACTAAACTGGCCAATCCGAAATTTTTCAAAGAATTTGATAGAAAATTAAAATTATGATCAATCAAAATTGCTTAATATTTATTGTAATATCCCAATATTTTATATATAGTATTTTATAAATAATTCAATAGAATTAATAATTAATTCAGAATTATTAATTCCATTCATTGAGAATTATTCTTCTTTCTATTATTTTTCAAAAAAAATGTCAAAAATTAATTAACAATTTGATTGGAGAAGAAAATTATTTCTGCTTATTTCTTTAGTATAGTATCTTATTTCTTTAGCATACTAATAAAAATTCTTTCTTTTTAACGATATTATATTATTTTTTCATTACACGCACCAATTATTTCTTGCTCCATGCATGATGAACGATGTCTGTATAAAAATATTGATTTCGATATTCGTGAGAATACTTTGCGTGTTAAATGTAAATTTTAATTGACTAAGACGATAGAATTGAAATTTTCACGATTCGAAACTATTTTATTACTTTAACTTATTAATAAAAGGATCCTAAAATTATAAAAAAATTGAAAGATCATTACAACAAATTTATATTAAAAATCTTTATACGCAATATTGTTCTTTTTTTTTTTTTCAAAAATGTAATAAAATATACCCTACGTGATACGATTGATTAATATATCCAACTTAATTTCCTTTTATTATATCTGTTATTAAATTTTAATTAATTATTTTATTATTTCATTATTGTGTTATTAAAGATTTTATTAATTTACATGAAGAACAAATGAAAAGATTTTTTTTTTAATTAAAACAATTTTTATATTTTTTATTAATCTTCTAATTTTTTACATAATAAACCAAATAATTTAAAAATAATTTGTAGTTTGTTCCTTTCGTATATTATATTCTTGCTTATTTCTTATTTTTAAATTCATATATTATATTTCAAATTATTTTTAGTTTTAATTTAATATTTATTGGTAAAATATATTCAACTGAAATTCATTAAATTGTCAAAAGTATCAAAATTATCGTCTAAACATTATTTTATGGAATTTATACTTCAATGAATTAATCCAACAATTAAGTTAATAAAAGAATGACAGCTTATGCAAGCACAAGTCATTAAGTTTCAGTTTTACTCTCTAGTCATCATTGCCATATTTTACTGTAACTATAAACTTCTTCGCGTTACATTAAACCAATTTTATGTTAGGATATATCACGCATTGCTGAAACGATAGATACGAGATACGTGTGTAATTACCATAACGAGATATTCGAAATTAATCACTGCATCCAAGCTATAAAAAAAATATTTTTATACCATTTCCTTCTTCCTTCCTTTTTCCGCATCAGAATAATAAATCTTAATAATATATGTTAAAAGAAAAAGAGTAAAAACTTTGAAAAATATTCTATATAAAAGTAAAAATACTTTTTTTCTTTCTTTCTTTC